>NC_135213.1:37191706-37377296 GCF_052324685.1 Brachyhypopomus gauderio
AACTCTCCCCAAACAGCCTAGGAAGGAGAAGAGAAGGTGAAGAAACACCTCCCCAAGAGCCTCCACCCGCTCGGAGACGTTTACAGACAAGCCACAGGTCAAACAGTCTTTTTTTCCCCCAGTCAAAGGGGCATCCAAATTTTGATTAGGGCAATTAATACTTAATATTTCTCTTATAATTAATGTTGTTTATTCTAATTGGGTATTTTTACATTGTTTGTGCCTTATGAGGACTACTACTACTACTACTACCAAAAACAGTAAACATAAACACAGTGGATGAATACAAAGTGCTTCCTGAAGACTAGTCAACTGGTGGTTTAAACATACTGGGGTGGGTTTCCCGAAACGTTCGTAGCGCTAAGTACTTCGTAACCTCGTATGAAACGTATGAGGTTAAGAAGTACTTAGCGCTAAGAACGTTTCGGGAAACTCACCCCTGGCTGGTATAATAAAAAAAAAAAAAGAAGAAAAAAAACCATAATAACACTTTATATTAAGTGTTTACTTACCAACGTGAAGTAATGCATTAGTTCACATGAACAACACGTGAAGTAACACATTAACAATAATTAACTAACGTTAAGTAAACATGAAAATGAAATGTGCCATATTTTGTCAATTGTGATTTTTATACCCCAATCGAAATTTTTCCTCTGCTTTTAACCCATCTGTGCAGTCAGAACACACACACACACACACACACACACACACACACACACACACACACACACACACACTAGTGATTACTAGGGGGCTGTGGATCACACGTGCCCAGAGCGGTGGGTAGCCCTAGCCCGGCGCCCGGGGAGCAGTTGGGGTTAGGTGCCTTGCTCAAGGGCACCTCAGTCATGGCCTGTCTGGGAATCGAACCCACAACCCTCCGGTCACAAGACCAGTTCCCTAACCGCCAGGCCATGACTGCCCAAAAATATCAGGGGAGAGCGCAAACGCAGTCCCCCATTACCAGAAATTATGCAGTCGAGATTCCCGCATTTGGGGAATTCGCAAGGGTCAGCACAGCCTGAGTGCAATGGCTGAGCCTCACCTTGGGCGAACCAACTTCCTGATCATGGTCTCACCCCTGCCAGATCATGGTCTCACCCCTGCCAGATCATGGTCTCACCCCTGCCAGATCATGGTCTCACCCCTGTTTTGGCTCTTTGTTGCTCGCACCTTTTTTGGTGCGACCTTAAAGGAATATATTACATTGTACTGATTTACCTACATAAAGTAATGGGTAACTTGGAAAAATCCAGAATCTATCAGCATAGGAACTGAAGTGTGTCCACACTGATTCTTTAGTCCCTTTTGCTCCAAACACTAAAGCTCTAAAAGGGTGCGAGCAACAAAGAGCCAAAACAGGAGTCACAACTGTTACATGTTTATTTAATGTTAGTTAATTATTGTTAATGTGTTACGTCATGTGTTGTTCATGTTAACTAATGCATTAATTAACGTTAGTTAGTCAACAATGTAAAGTGTTACCAAAAACATTATATCCTGGCAGGCAACAAGCAGCAAAAAGCCCAGTGAAGCGTCAGAATTAAGGACCTTCTATTATTGGCATGCAGGACAAGCTGTTCCTAAAGGCTTCGTCCGGACGGTTTTCACGATGTACGCACCGATGGAAGTTCACGATGTACGCACCGATGGAAGTTCACGATGTACGCACCGATGGAAGTTCACAATGTACATACCAAAGGAAGTTCACGATGTACATACCAAAGGAAGTTCACGATGTACATACCAAAGGAAGTTCACGATGTACGTACCAAAGGAAGTTCACGATGTACGTACCAAAGGAAGTTCACGATGTACGTACCAAAGGAAGTTCACGATGTACGTACCAAAGGAAGTTCACGATGTACGTACCAAAGGAAGTTCATGATGTACGTACCAAAGGAAGTTCACGATGTACGTACCGAAGGAAGTCGATCCACTCACGGCCGCAGTCGATGACCAGCTGTTCACGCAGACGCTGCAGCTGGCGGAGTCTCTCCGCAATGAAAGGCGAGTGGTAGCGGCCCACCGCCTTGGTGCTGGAGTGGAGAGAGAGTGTATCAGAGCGGCATGGAGGGTGAGGGCCCGGGACCCTGACGGAGAAGGTCCCAGAGGTGGATGCATCCTGCACTGTTCTGATAGTGCGGAGGCGAACGTGTGTATTGTGCATTGGTGGGTGAGACTACAGACCTGTTGATTTTGATCCAGTCTGGTGGGACGGTGGAGGACATGTTATTCTTCACCTCAATGAGGAACTTGGGGATGGGGGGTGGGGGGGGTAGGTCGAGGGAGGTACAAAGAGAGGGAGAAACAAACATAAACGAATCCAGCCTTGATCTGCGTTATATGAATGTGTATTCTGAAAAATTCCTACAAATCCTTCGAAGATTGTAAACAGTTTAAAGGATGAGACGTGCCGTTTCTGTCTCCTACACGTCTGCTGTGATGGATGGTGCAGAGTGCAGAGGCAGACTGAGGTTTAATGGATCAGAGCTTTCAGACATCGTTTACTTCTGAGCTCAAAACACTCTGTGAAAAGGAGTAACGTAAGAATGGAAAAACAGCCCAGAAACTTGAATATTACCCAATAAAGGGGTTTGCGTATATGTTGATACAGTTCTAATTATGCAGCGTTCTTCCTCCTGTGAACATGAGCCACTGTGGTAGGGTTGCAGTGTTGGCCTTTAAGGTATTTCTTTCTGTATTCATGAACATGCACGTCTTTATGTACATGCTGTAAATTTTACGATATGTAAAGGTACTTGAACAACCATAAACGGTTATGCATACTTTATGGAACAGCTGTATCCATAAATAATTGCATAATAAAGTATATGGCTTGCCAAATAATTACTAATTTTACATATGTACCATGTGTTATGATCAAATCTAAGAATCTGTCAGAAGAACAGAGGTCTAGCTGTTCGGCAGTGTAACATTCTCACTCCCAGAGCCAGACATTTATGCATTTATGCTTCTTCTCATTAGCATAAAAACACGTGCCAAAAAGGTACCCAATACTAAATGAAGGCAAGAGCAAAACTTTCCCAAGATGCAAAGCAACACAGGATTGCATTTGAAAGAACATGTTTGACTCTCGTTGTAAAGTTGAAGTCACCCAGTGTTTCGCCACATGACAACAGGGTTCAACACCAGTGAACCGAGACTCCTTCGCTACAGCACAGCGCCCCCTCTGGCGAGAAGCGTGAAGAGTCGCGGGTGCTCGCGCAGCCCGGCATCCAACACGACCAGAGCGGCGCGGATGACTTAGAGCGCAGAGAGACGCGAGAGCGGCCTGGTGTGGGCGAGGGAGAAGGGAGAGAACTAGAGGAGGAACATACAACACAGCAGTTTATGGATGAACGGCGCACACAGGGGGAAGCTGGAGGAACCGTAGGGGGTCGAATAGGGGCCTATCGGCATGGGGTTGTTCAATATGGGGGTGTATCGATATGGGGGTTTATTGGCATGGAGTTTATCGATATGGGGGTTTATCAACATGGGCAGAGGGGTTATCAGTATGGGGATAATTAGCACACGGTTTATCGTTGTAGGATCTATCAGTATGGGGGTTATCAGTATGGAGGGTTATCCATGTCTGTGCAGCTTAGATGTCCAATAAGCAATAAGAATCAAACTGGTAGTCAGACAAAGAGGGGAAGATGGACTAGGACGTCTTTGCTGGGTTTCTTCCTCTACCTCTTGTCCAGAAACGGTGGTGAAGTCAAAATTCTGGTTCCGAAGGACGAGCCGAATCTCACGCCGATGTTCCATGATGTCCGAGAGGACAGCCCGGATCTCAGCTTTCCTTTCACGGATCACCGGAAAGTCCGTTAGGTCTGCAAAAAGCTCAGTCTTATCCCCCTTCCTAAAAAAAACATAACACACGAGGACTTTAACATGTGCTCAACTTATTAAGATAGCAAAGAAAGTCAGTAACAACAGAATGGTTGCCAGAGAGCTTTTTCAATTCATTAATTAATTGTTAAATAGCATTTCACAAAATTAAAAGGTTTTACCAAAGCCACAAAGTTGTATTCATGAGTACACACACCAAAACCCTTGGGTGGCTAGCACTCACTTGGCAGCGTTCTCATTGAGCACTTTGAGGAAGTTCTGCGCAGGGCTGAGGAGTTGGGGCGTGTCCAACAGCAAGCTCTTTAAGAGGGAGGAGCCTAGCTGTGATTGGACGGCAGGTACGAGAGCCTGAAGCTCCCCACTCAAGCGAGACAAGGTGTTGCAGACAAGGTAGAACTCCTGAGTGGAACACTAGAACACACACACACACACACACACACACACACACACACACACAACATGAACACAGCAAACTAAGTAAAAGAAGTAAACATTCCCCACATGTAATATTAATAATACCACATTAAGCACACATTCTATTACAAGCTAGTCAAACCCTACATTTCCATATTTTGATGCTGGCCAGCAACATCAAAAGCCAGTTACTGCACTGCCTGGATTTGATTAACACAGCCTATTTCCCCAAGACACATCTAACGCTAGCCATCCACACCATGTATGATACAGAAGGGGATGGAGTCCTGTGGAAGAGTCAGAACATGGAAACACCAGCTGCATGGAGGATGACGTCATGGGTCTAATAGATATTAGACTTTATGAGTGTAATACATTTGATTATGGACCAGCGATTCCATTTAGGATCAATGAATAATTCAACTGTTGCTGTGCAATACTGCTGTTTAAATATTATCCTGTATGATCTACAGGAGTCCTGAAAAGCAGGACATCGTATGGTGTTTCCTTGGCACCAGGATCAAGACTTATTACAGAATCATGGAAAATGGATCTCAGGACCATTTCTGGATGCAGCCATTTGAGACCATAAAGGACACGGCAGTTCGCAAGGACACAAGCGCTCGCATCACGTCGAGGTTCAGCGTCCGCAGTGCTTTCTGCTTCCTGTCACATGGGTCTGTAAAACCTCATCTCCATGTCCATGTAGCGCTTGTTAATGACACAACAGAGACGGCCGAGTGAGGTCAGATTAATGAGGATCCCCCCCCCCCACCTGCACACACACCGCCAAACAATGGCCAACCACATCGCCGTCCTTTCAACATGCTAATGAAGCCATCAAAACGAGCCACGCCATTGGGCAGAGGAGACATTCAAAGCGAAGAAGAAATGACTGCATTCTAATAATGAGGAAAATGTAGGCAGGAAACCGCGGAGAGACCGAGCAGGAAATTGAGCTTTTCTTTACTTCTTAAGCCTCTGCAGGAGATTATGTGCATTCACACTTCAATGAATTTCAAAATGTACAAATTCATTGGATTCAGTTCTTCTTGCTGGATTTATTAAACCCTATACGCGGAAGAGTAGAATATATAATCACCATCACTCAAAGGTTTGGACACACCTACTCCAAGTGTGTTTCTATGGTTTATTTTCCAACATTAAAAACAGGGAAGATGCCAAACCAATGAAATAGCACATTATCTTTTTCTAATAAACAAATATCAATCAATTTAGGTATTAGATTCTTTGAAGTACCTATCCTATATTCTGACGACAGCTTTGCACACTCTTGGTGTTCTGTTAAGAGACTGAAGCACCTGTGATGGTTCTCCATCAGTCCTGAAGACCTTCTCACACATGCAGAGACCTTGTAGAGTGAACTAACGTAGAGGAACTAACGTTCTGAAATTAAACTATGTACTGAGGATGCAATTAAAATTGTGTGTGTGTGTGTGTGTGTATGATGAGAATGAAATCCTCTATACAACAACACCTTTGTCATTTAAATGGCTATATATATATATATATATATATATATATATATATATATATATATATATATATATATATATATATATATATATATATATATATATATATATATATTATACACACACACACACACACACACACACACACACACACACACACACGCGTGTGTGATACAACCTGATAATATATACATTTTGGCAAATATGACGGTAATATAATCAATCCAAATCAATCATTAAGGCTTCTTATGAAATTTTGTGAAGGTAATTCAGCAACAGCTGTTAAATAACAGCAGAGCATGCAGTAATTCAAAGAATGCAACTGTCAAAGTGTCAGAAAGCCACCAGGAAGTCTCAAGGTCTCGTCTAAAAGTGGGAGCAGATTTTAATGAAACACCCATGTTTCTGGTTGAGTGCATCCTATTAGACAGGTGCAAATTACAGCAAGAATAGAAATATGAGAAGAATGATGAATTTGGAAGGGGTCCTTGAAACTGTTTCGATAACAACCCCAAGCAACCGTACATGCATATGCGCGCGTGCACACACTCACACACACACACACGAGGAAGGCTGAGGGCTCACGTGGAGGTACCTTCATATGGTAGATACTGCAGAGACCTCTCTCCAGGTCTGGCAGGTGGGTGAGCAGCACCTCCACGGTAGACAGCACGCTGGACGCAGAGGACATGATCTCCGCCACTGCGTCCTGGCGAGACAGGATGTCCCTGAGGGAGGAGGAGACAGGGGCCGCGTTAGGGCCACAAGGGACCCAAGACATCACATGCACCAGCTAGACTGAAGGAACGCAGAGCGCGACCTAGAACGTGCAAGCCTTCCCAAACGTGACCCCACAGAACAGTGTCACGTCCTCCGTGTGTGTCTTACACACACACACACACGTAAGAGCAGAAAAGCTTTCCGATATGCAAACTTTGCCAACGATAAGAGCAGACTTGGAGCAAAGAACACAGCACGTGAGATACATAATGGAACACAGCACGTGAGATACATAATAAAGGAACTGAGCTAATTACATCGTCTCTTCAAAAGGCGATCAACGACACCAGACACAAAGTACTGCCTCGGAAAGGTTGCAAGGTCATACTTTCTGATTCATAATGCTTTTCCCCCCCATATATGTTATTAATATGGTTACATTTCTTTGTAAAGGTTATTCAAGACAGTATGGAGTTGTCGGTTTATTGTATTTTTTAATCCAAGATATTGAATTGTGTAAGCAAGAGATGTAAAATCCTGGGCAAAACCAATTAAGTCGTATTATAGTGGTATTTTATTACACTTTCCAAAATATTTTGTTGGGGAAGGAAACATTAAACAGTAAATAAACACTCTTTCCTTCTGCAGCCTAAAACATATAAATAAATAATGGAGGTTGGGTGAAACACAACGGGGTAAAATTATTCTCATTAAATCTTTGTTCCATAAAGCTTAAGTGAACCATGATCATTCTTCATTAATCAATATTAATCATTTTAATAGAGAACTGAATTCTAGATAATCACAGTCATAAACCACAATCAATGCACATACCTTTGTCCTTTCCTCAATATTTAAGAATTGATTCTTTGGCTTTATATGACTATCATTCATCACCACAGCCCTAGGCTTTGGGAGGGTCTGAGACTCTGCGTGGGTTTTCAGAACATCATGAAGATGAGATATGACCAGCTGGTGTGAGAAACACAGATGAGATGCCGCTTACAGCTGACGCCGTCTACAGCTGTTTACAGGTTTGGGGGACATTTGACTGGACAGGACAGGAGCCACACTAGACATCATTACTGTTTGAAAGAGGTATACAGTGATGCTGTTTCTGTGGAATATTCTGTGATATTGCTGATTCAAGCAATACCTGCAGTCATTGCATAAATACCTGCCTAAGTGCAATTTGCATCCAGTCTCGGATCATTTCAATTCATTCCACCATTACCATACTCGGTTTCTTCTGCTTTGCACATTTGTACAACTGAAGAAATGCTCATTAATAAACCTCTTGGCTGACCTGAAGTCCTCTAATGTTTCACTCTAGTTGGGCAGGGCAGTCATGGCCTGGGCAGGGCAGTCATGGCCTGGGCAGGGCAGTCTTGTGACCCGAGGGTTGTGGGTTCAATCCCCAGACCTGAGGCCATGACTGAGGTGCCCCTGAGCAAGGCCCTTAACCCTCAATTGCTCACTTGTATAAAAAATTAGATAAAAATGTAAGTCGCTCTGGATAAGGGCGTCTGCCAAATGCCATAAATGTAAATGTAGTTGTTGTCTTTTCACTAGAATCACAGATCAATTTGGGCTATAAAACATTCAACAGGCGCTTAACAATGGGTCGAGCTGATCATGGATGATCATATGGTTGAGTTCTCTCATAATCCACATGGGCACCTCTTAATCCAGACGAAATTAAATTATAACCCGGAGGTGTGGAGGAACTGGGATAAAAACCTACTCAAAGGAAATAAATTTCTTTTTACTTCTACACAACAATAAATGATACTGCTATGTGCACATATAATTTTATATCACATAATGTCACTACACAATTAATAATATGAATATCTGCCTGAAAGACGTGACCTGACTCCATTATCAGGGCTGATTTGTGTTTCATGTTTCGTTTCTAATTAAAAATAACCCCTTTGGCACAAATCCAAAGCTACACTGACAGCCACACGTATTCCAACTCCATAGACACGTCACTAATCAGATGGGAGCAACGTGCAGACAGCACGTTTCCACAAGAACGGAGGGGTTCGTCTCACGCAGGACGCAGAAACTCACGCAGCGGACGTCAAGGGCTGGCTGACCCACTTCTTCATCAGCCTCTTCCCAAAGGGCGTGCGTGTGTGGTCCAGGACCCACAGCAGGCTGCTCTTCACGGTGCCTGTGGTCTGCAGGAGAAACACAGGGGCCGGAGGTCATTAAGCTGACAGCCGCATGGCCGGTGTGGCAGAGACGCTCCAGCAAGATCATTATGGTTTCACAGCAGCAGCACTAATTAAGCACGTCACACCGAGATGAGCTGTGTGTGTCCGTGTGTGTGTGTGTTGTGTTTTCAGATGCGTTACGTTGCCTGGGGGTAGTGTCAGAAGGTGTGTGTGAACACACGTGTGCTGTAGATGTTTGAAAGTTTACCACACTTTTTTCCCCCCACAGGTGATGGTGAAACCATACCTGATTACACAAGATCTCCAGGTTCCTCATGGTGGTGGCGCTGAACACCATATGGTCAGCATCACTGGAAAGTCTCTTAAATGAACTAGAAGAGGAGGCAGGTGGGGGGGGGGGGGGTTCCACAGTTCAAGAGGCATTTCAGAATAAGCAGGTTGCATTATGTTCTTAAGAGAAAAACCCTTGCAGGAAAGAAAGTGGGGGCTACCCAAGTCCAGAAGTAAGCCGGGTGCAGTAGGGCCTTCGTATCCGGCTAACACATGCTAATTAAGCCTCTTTCTGTGTGTCTGGTAGATCAGAGCCCTGTTATTTCTCGTTAAACAAAGCCCTTAAATCAACCCTTAATTACAACGTGCTCCAAACAACTTTCTCACCGCAGCCAACCTGCCACACAAAATCACAGATCGCCCGCTCCCTCTCTCTCTCTCTCTCCGCACCACCCCCAACCCCGGCTCACGCACAACGTGAGAAGCCAGCGGCCCACGTGCAACGGCCGTATCCGAGCGGCTGCACATTACATTACTTCACCTGGAACAGAGCAGAACCCTCTCCAGGCCAAACTCGGTCAGGTACTGGATCACCGGCCCCAGGCAGCAGATCACCTGGCTCTCTAAACTCAAGTAGAAGGAAGAGGAACCTGTGCAGAAACAAAAGATGTTGGACACGAGCCCGCAGGTCAAGATCACATGTTTATGCCACTTTCTCATGGACATTTTTGTTACGCTGCATTGTTTGTTACGCTGCATTTTGTTACGCATCACACAAAGGCATAATGACAATGCGATGTGAACTGAACTGGACACTGAAGAGAAGTATCTCTCTGTCCAAGAAGAGCTTGCACACCTACAAACCCCTCGCACGATGCACGTGAACATCCAGTTTGGCTGTTGAGCCTTACAGCGACTCATGGTAGGTATGTAAAATAACAGGGGCGGGAGGCTGTTAAGATCAAACCCACAGAGTTGGGCTTGGGGACGCCACGGCACGTTTAAAAACATCAGACTAACACTATTTGTAACGTGGTTTGTATTGCAGCGCTAAAGGCGTGTGAGGGAATAAAGGGGTGTCCATCAGAGGACTCGTCTGCGCTGGTGACACAGACTAATGAGCAGAGGGTGGGGTGGCGGAGAGGTGTGGGGGGGTCTGCTCATCCTACACACCTCCAGGTGAAAGACAGCAGCTATTGATCTTCATGCCGCCTGTCCCTCAGGGAAGCGATTTTTCAATTACAGGACAAAGCCCACACACTGACCCTTCCGTGTCAGGTTGGCCAAATAACTCCATGTTCTAAAGACCAGACAGCCAGATAGGCAGCCATGCATGTAGACTGGGAGGGAACAGGTTGATTTCAAAACCCCACACACACACACACACACACACACACACAGCGGTACAGAAAAGAATGACAAGAAATATCGAAAAGACAATTACCCTGTCCGCTTTGAGGAGACACGTTGGCGTAGAAATCTTTGACTGTCGACATGGCGGTGTGGTACTCAAACTGGGTGCTCTCACGCTTCTCAATACGAATACGATCATCAGCTTGGACACTGAAGGTCAGAGGTCATGGAGGAATGCCATGGAGAAACATGATGTAGAGAAAGAAAACATACATAATTTATAATCGACATTTTAACTTTTTAGAAAATCTGCCACAATTTAACCAAGTTCTGCTATTAGTTTCTCAATCGACAGGAAACCCTGGTCAGTAGATAACTTACCAGCAACTTTGTGCTTGATGTTACATAAGGCCGATATTTATCAGAAACGTTGAATATGTCTTCATCTTTTCATTTGCAACTCTCATGGCCATCAGCTTCCATATCAGTGACTTGAAGCCGCTACGCATTTGTCTCGGAGGATAACAAGTGTGCGCACACACACACACACACACACACACACACACACACACACACACACACTCTTCCCATTCACTCCTGGCTCTCCTTCCATTCAACACTACCACAAGCTCAAGGACTCACACTCCCTTTGTCGTCTCCTTGCTGTTGCTGGGGCAACCACAGTGCGCACATGTGCGACTTGTGCGAGCGTATCAAAGCCCCCCCCCCGTGACTGGGTCCATCCAAAACCATCAGTAACGTTGCTCTAAAAGTGCAGAAATGTGTGTCCAACAAACATGTACGACCATGTACGACCATGCTGTATGACAGGAGGATGCACTCAAGTGCAACATCACGTGAGGATGGGAGAGAGAGGGGGGGGGCACAAATCGCTATAGCTAAATCATCCTCTTGAGGCATTTCACAACAAATCAAGCAAGAAATCACTTCACACCAGTGCAGTCATTCCTGAATTCATCACGTCCTGTAATTTGAAACACATCTTTCAAATGCTTCATATTCTATAAAACCCCATGGCCTGTAATGGGCCGTAATATGTGGCAACAATTGGAAAAGCTAAAATCTCACAGGCGTTCGCTTTTAAAAATCAGCCTTCGGAAAAGGTTTTATTGCTCAGATCAGCTCGACCCAAGTAACATCCAACTTTTCTTTGAAAGCCATGAGGACAACCCTCCCCAGAGTCATTACAAAGCATCACACCAATCACACACCAGAACCGAACTCCCCACGACACCCATCCTGAGACACACAGATGACACTTTCCACTGTACATGTCAGACTTCCCAGCAGTAGCAAACTAGAACCTGCAGTGTGGTGGAGAAAGGAGGAAAAAGGAGATCTTCATTATAAACCACCAGCACCAGTCCATTAGAAACCACCAGCACCAGTCCATTGTAAACCACCAGCACCAGTCCATTATAAACCACCAGCACCAGTTCATTATAAACCAGCACCAGACCTTCACACCCTTACCCACTAGCCCTCCCATGTCCAGGCAATCCGCCTCATTTTGCCCCCCAGCTGAACCCCCCCAGCTGGCCAGAGTGAACTCCCAACACACATTTTGCACCTTCGCCCTGGTGACACACCAGTGTGCCAAGCAGACAGAAGAAGCCAGCACACTCCCAGAATGGGCTAAATGGTTTGCAGACCTACGACACAGCGCCCAGAACAAACCGGCCTCGGCACCAGCTCTCTGCCCAACCAGGGGGCTTCAACTGCTTGCCAGTTTCTACATTTTTTTTGTAAGACTAACCGTCTCCCTGTCCCATGAAACAGCAAACCACAACGCAGAACAAAATTTGCCTAATTCTGTCCTGGGATTCTGCTCCAGCCCTAGTTGGTTAAAACAGAGGAGAATAAAACACGCGCACACACACACACACGCACACGCACGCACACGCACACACACGCACACACACGCACACGCACACACACACACGCACACACACGCACACACACGCACACACACGCACACACACGCGCGCGACCAGAGCCCATGCAGTAGGGGCACCAGCAGGAAGTGTCCCTGTCTGTCCACTTACATCCCCCCAATCACCCCAATATCACCCCAATCAGGTCACTTCTACACCCACCAATCCTGCATCTGCTCATGATCTCAACACCCATTAGAAGCAGAGGTGGAGTTTGATGTGAAACGTAGCCATGGGAACTTCACTTTTGATGCCCACAAGGGCTTGAAGCCCCAGGGGGCAAACAGGCGTGGCACTCCGAGTTAAACGGGCACGGTGAAGACAGACGTTTTGTGCACAGGAAGTGACAAAGTGGCAGAAGCAAGACAAGCCACAAGTGTCGGACATGACAGCCCCGACAGTACAAACAGGACAGGCAAGACAGCCAATCAGTGGATTAGGAGGTTAAAGATGGAACAGAGATGACGAGAGCAAAAGTGGAGAGGAGAGAGATGGGGAGAGTGGAGGAGAGGAGAGAATGAAAAGGCAAAGAGTGGGAGAGTGAGAGAGACTGTAAAAGAGTGAGAGACATCACTCTCGCAACACACGAATCCCCCTAATCTAATCTGATCTAAACCTTGCTACACGGATCACACTATTGACGATATCGGCGCAGGTGACTGACTGGTCTTGGGCACACACACACAAACCCGTACGCTCACACATGCGGGGCCATTTAAACAGAGGACAAGGGTAGCAGCCTGTTCAGCCTTTTCCCTCAATCTCCACCTTCCAGGCTGCAACGCGTCAGGCACTTCAGAAGAGGAACCGCGGTAGCTGTGTGCTACCATAATATTATGACACTGATTTTACGGACCCGTTTTTTTTTTGTGTGTGTCAACCTGCGTATGACAACATCGCAGTAGCTGACCCCCCCGTCTCAGGCCAAGAGCTGGCCACACACACACACACACACACACACAGATTTTACAGAGAATACCTTAAATGAACTCTCAAAGCTGCTATACATGCAAAATTACTGGACCCTTCCACTGTATAAAAAGCAAGCAAGTAATGAGAACATTTCAGTTTTAATGATAAAAGCTTAATGAAAAATTCCTCTTAGGAAAACAGCAGCTCTGCAGGAAAAACACAAAAACATCGTCTTGGAAACGGAAAAGGCAACAGGGTGGGCAAAATAAAGCTGGAATTTGGATGAACACAATTAGACACATAAAAGCAATTAAACATCTTTTTAAAAAGTGATCTTGACCTCTACAATCACTGAATTCCTCATCACACTAGAGCAGAACCTGGGGGGGGGGGGGGGTGGGGGGGTTCACTACATGTGCACACTGACGTGATGCCTCAGTTCCAACGTACAAGATATGTTCACACACCTTAACAACTTCCAGGTTTTTCCATGTACGTGTGCTGTCACTTTTAATTGCAATTAAGAAGTGCAATCTCAGAACTGCTAAAAATAATTATTATTATCAGTGTTAATCTCACATCCTGAATCTCACCATCTTCATTTTCAACTGTGTGTTTTATTTAAATTTGCAACCAAACTCCAAAATATGGAATACGTCCTTAAAAGAAATTATGAGCAAAGCACTAATGCAAAGACTTTAAACTTTTCCCCCAGTGTGCGGTACTTATTTTTCATGAAAGAATTTATAACCTGATCCAAGATCAGTCCTGAAATTCAAAATAAAGTACTTGGGGAAGGACGTTGGAATTCCAGTAATACACACATCATAATGACTGCATGCCTCATCTTCAGACCACTAGTGCTTTAAAGCACAATAGTCTTCATTTGCATAATACTTTTGCTACAAAATATATAGAAAAGCATTTTAGCATGCCACTGATCCAAATAATTAAGGAAGAACTCCAGTAATGGAGTTCTGATCCTTACAACCGGGTTTTAAGTTTTAAGGCGCTCTGTCGCCATCTAGTGGTCACTGCAGTATTGGCAGCGTTGGTCTCTTTGAACGGCGCGTTCGTCCCCGCAGACCAAATACGCAGGGCGCGACGGCAAACGGTGGCCATAGCTCACCAACACGGAGAAACACCTTCGTTCTGGCCTGGGCCTCGATGAAGGACATTCATTCTCCTCCTCCTCCGGGGATTAACCCGTTCTCGTCAGGCCCAAGGCCATGGAGGAGAGCGCAGAAGAAAACGGAGGATGCGGGTAGCTTGTCGAAGATCTGGCACTGCGACAGTCAAACCAGCTGTACACGAGAAACACGCGTATCAAACACCAATGACGGTGTGAATTAGGATGAAACGGTGTGATTTGGGATTAGCACTACAGGCAGGACCGCAATTCGTTTTAGTTTCACTGCATGTGAAACGTACAAAAGGCCATAAGTGTAAATCCGCTTACTAAGTTATTAAGTTCTCACAAATCATGAAACATGCTAAGAAAAACTCAATATTTCCACAATTTTCCACAACATTCTTTCTGCCAGTGTTTATCGACATCATTATTTTTACATTAACACACAGGCAATAATATGTTTTGTATAACATTGGAAATGGAACATCCGTTGTCCACAAAAATGCTCCATGATCTAAAATGGGATGCATCTCCTGTCTAGTTATTTACTGACCTCTTGTGGCGACTGATGGTAAATGCCTGCTAAATAGGAATTCTGTACTGGGATTCTTCTCCACAATCCCCAAACTAAATGGGAAACCATGAGATAAGGCTTACTGGTTTATTTTGGAAATCTACTTACCACAAGATGTCAGAAAACTAATAATGGTTAATAACCTGGTTGTTAGTGATTTTAAATGCATGGGAAACATTTTTATATATGGAGTCACACAAGTGAAACGATTAATCAAAATGTGGAGAGTCTGCATTTGTCTGATGGTCTGATTTCTTGGGCTGTAGCACCAGTAGGTTGTGAATGTCAGCGTGTATGTCTGCGTGTCTGACCTAGACAGAGCTATGCTCCGTAGAAGCCGCATCGTGACCTCAGACAGGTCCGATGGCACCAGAATCTCCACCGGCTGGATGCGCAGAATTCTGGCCTCCAGCTCCGAGCGAGAGGGGTTGTCCTGAAAACAGTCCACCATCACGTCCCCCACACTGGCTTGCACCACCTGCACACCACACAACAAAGGAACCCAAATGGTGACGACTGTCCGGCTTCCACAGGTCAAACCGATCGGCGCTGGACTACGAGAGACGGACACCGAATCTAAATTACACTCCGTTATGTCGCCGTCGCGTCTCCAGACGTGACACCATTAAAAGAGGAACGAGGTGGGATTTAGTGCTCTTACCACCAAGCCCACTGTGAGCTCTCTGCTCCGTCTGTCCCAGCTCTCGTTCACACACATCAGGTAGCTGTTGGCCGAGTCCTGTACCACGTCCTCCGCCTGCTCCAGGTCACCCAGCTTCAACAAGGGGTTCACATCTGGGACAAGAAGTCAGATTTACAGCCTGTAATTACCTTTAATTAGGTTTCCAAGACAATTTAATCATGACCAAAACAGAGTTTCAGATAGGCAAGATCACTTCTTGGGACAGTTTTACAGTGCTACGCATTATTTTCTGTCACAGCTAACATTTTCTTTCAGAGTCTAGAACAATTTTCAGGACCCGTTTCCATTACTGGTATAACAACTGGTCTCAGATCAAACCACAGTGACACTAGTGGAAATAGCAATGGAAGTTCTGGTTTGTATCGGAGAAACTGGCCCACAGGACTCCAAACGGCACTTGTAATCACACAGGCACTAACTACAGACATTTGACAGTGTCATTATAAAAGTGATACATTTCATACAGATAAAAACCAACCATAGTTTATTTTTTATATATAATAATAATCTGGAGATGGTTCCTACAGACCTTCGCCGACCAGGGTAGACGTGGTGTAGAGTGCACTCAGCTGCCGGGTGAAGAGTGAGCTCTTGTTGGTGCTTGATGCTTTGATAGCTGATGTTTCGGTCTGCTTCACAACCCCAACCTACAAATAAACAAAATATACATATATATAAAAAAAATACGTTGCTCTTTTCGGCTTGAAAAAATTCTACAAGAAATGACGGCGCTACCACACACGTGAAAAATGTATGCCAAAGAAGAATAATGAAGTGCTTTGAGAGACTGGTTCTACAGTACATCAGAGTCATCCTCCCACCGACCTTTGACCCACATCAGTTTGCCAACGGGTCCACTGAGGATGCCATCACCACTGCCCTTCACACAGCACTCATGAGAATGTGATAATGCTATTCGTTGACTTTAGCTCTGCTTTTAATACGGTCGTCCCCCGCAGACTGATTATCAAACTCACAGACTTGAGACTCCCCCATACCACCTGCATTTGGATTAAGGACTTTTTAACAAATCGCACTCTGTTAGATTAGGCCGCCATCATTCCTCCAGTATAACAGTCAGCCCGGGAGTTCCACAGGGTTCCGTGTTGACATACACGCTCTCAACGTGGCACAGCGGCTGCACAGCAGCAGAAAGGGGAGCACACAGAGTGATCAACACAGTCCAGAAGATCACCGACTGCCCACTGCCCAGCCTGGAGGTTCTTGAAATTTTTTAAGGTTCTGTTCAACTCCCGCTGCCTCAGTAGGGCTGCAACATCCTGAAAGACTCCTCCCACCCTGGACGTCATCTATTCCAACAGCTGCCCTCAGGAAAACGCTTCAGGTCCATCGCATCCAGGACTAATAGACTAACAGCTTCTATCCTAGTGCCGTGCGGGAACTGTACACATCTAAACACACACACTGCCATAGATCAATGTAGCAAATTTGCACTATTTTGTATTTTGTCTTTTTTTTTTACCCGTGTACTACAGTTTTTTAAATTGATTATATGTCTACATCTAGCACCTTGGGATTGCTGCTCAATTTCATTGTACATGTGCAATGACGATAAAGTATCTATCCATCTATGGCTTTGTGATGTGTTGGTATATTTCGTTCCTATTCAGGGGGACAGCGTGTGAGAAGCTGAAGGGTTCTCCACTGACCTTGTAGCCCTGGGAGACCAGGCGGCGGACGTGGACGAACAGGCGGTGAGTGGGGATGCTAGCCGTCATGAAGTTGTGGTCCAGGTGACAAAAGATGTCGAGCTCTTTCGCCGCAATCTGTTCACATCGGCACACGGAGTCAAACAAAGAGCTCCTACAGATCCCACGAGAACATGGCTGACGTATATGGACCCGAGTCTGCGCCATATCTCACCTCTGCATCCTCTCCGAAGAACCTGTACTTGTATCCACACTCCACACAGAGGACTGTGTCCTTGTGCTGTTTCTTGATCTCCATGTACTGCAGCTCCAGGGGAGTGTAGATACTTTTGGTCCTTCTGTTGGGACCTGCGGGATTTGGGGGGCTCCTCTTAGCAGCACCTCCAACTCTACTACCAGACTGGGCAAACTGACCAAAGCTGATCCCTGGGGCAACACGCTGGAAAGGAAATGGGGGTGGAGAAAAGTGAAGATGGGGTGATATCATATAAAAACCGATTCTCCAGCACGCATTATTTAATCAAAACTCAGCAGAAGAAACAGAAGTGTTGAGTTTGGGTGAATTTTCTGCCTCATTTCATTTCTCCTCTCTGTGAATTCAATCCAATTCAACAGCAACAATACAAGTCGCCAAAGTTAAACCTGTCCATGCCGACTCCCCTCTTCCTCCGGGTCCTCCCGCATCTCAGCTGTCCGGTCTCCAGTCGTGCCCTCGGTGTCGCCCACGCCCGGGGCTTCCACGCTCACCCTGGCGCCTGGGGCACTGACATCACTGCTCCCAGAACAGCTGAAACCCCGCAACTTCTCCAAAGTAGCGCCAGAGAGAGTGCCTTTAGTAGAGGAGGCCTTCTCATCTACAGGCAGAGATCAGAAACACGGTTCAAACCCTGCAGCACAACATCCAGGAGCAGCATTTACCAGGACGTGAATGTGAAGGTTCTCACGTTTGTTGCCCTCCTGGAGCTCAGCCCTGTTGGGAGAGAGCTTCACTCGTTTCTCCAAGGACTCTCCCTTATCAGGTGACCCTAGTCTCTTCTGTGTCGTTTTGCACAAGTCAAATAAACAAACAACACAAAAACTATTAATCATATGTTTTTTTTTCCTGGTTTACAACGCACCACGATGAACGCCACACTGAAACTGTGTGCAATTATGAGCACCTAAATTCTAAGGTTATGCATAGAAACCTTAATACTGTAGGACGAAGCCTGTTTGTTTTCTGGACAAGAAAGGGTGAATAAAGCTGCAAGCTTGTAGGGACTAGACGGCCGCTCCCAGTGCGTATCTGATCATCATTCTCACCTTGCCTTTGCCCTGAAGATCTCTACGTCTAGTCCTGGGCTGGTCCACATCCTCACCTGGGTCACCTGCACCGCTGAAGAACCTGCTGATAGTCGTTTGTGTGCTGGACCTGCTTCTCTTGCCTGCAGTTCGTTTTTTAATATTAGAATACATTTTACAGCACACAATAATAGTTTAAAAGTATCCGCACCGCTCGCTGCTTATGCAGTAGTAAACCATAACAGTCCACTAAGATAATTTTAAAAACATAATTTTAGCACGGAACTACAGTCGTGTTGGCGCGTATATGACGATTACACGTCCTCACGCGTGAAGACACCGGCGTGTTCAAGAGCGCGAACAACGCGTAGGGGATGCGCAGTCGCATCGACGTTAATGCGTTGGCGATGCGCAGTCGCCTCAATGTTTACGTAAATCCAGTGGAAGAGATCCATATTCGTGTATATTAGGCCTAGATCTAAGGATACAATTAACTTCTCAAATGGAATATAGTAGATACGTTTCCTTTCTGAGGTTTTAGGCATATAAAGGACTGGGTTATGTGTAAAGGACAGACTAATCAGGTGACCTGAATAGGTAGGGATCATGTAAGTGCTTTATAGGGTGTACGTTGGAAGACAACATGGAACAACCCATGTGGTTGAATATGTTTTGTTCTAGAAGCACAAAGACTGAGATACGGTGCAGAGAAAGACAAATCAAATCATGTCACAATCATTCTCACACCCTTTATTCTTGTTTTGGGTTAGAGTAAGTGCAGAATATGTGGGGTGGATACTCTGGAGATCAGGTGAGAGATGTGGTGATGATCCTCGTGTACCAGGTGCTTTCAGATCTTAAGGAACAGGACAATTTTTGGCTTTCCAAGCAATCATCAGGGCTTTAAATCTGATGTGTGACCACAGGAAGGCAGAGGAGAGAATGCAGCAATTGTGTGATGTGTATGAACTAGGGAAACGGGAGTCGTGTAGGTGTGTTCTGGATCATCTGCAAAGATCTAGCGGCGTGTGCAGAAGCTAGCCAAGTCCTTCTTACACACATTCCCCTCCTACAGTAGCGCAGTTCTATGGTTAGGGTCAGTTCTAAGGTCAGGGTTATGACGAGACGAGAGGGTCCGAGATGGCGAGACACACAGTAAAGTGGCTTCTCTGGAAAGAAAAGGCTACACCCTCCTTTTTAACGACCTAATCAGGAGTATACTATAAACCAGTTACTATTTCAGTGTGTCATAGTAGCAAAAGATGTTACTGATTTCATATTAAAGTAAGGGGGAAATTCAACATGAATGAATATTTCTGAATGAAAATTCACAACATTGCAAATGAGCAAAACTGTAGGCATCTTTTAAAAACACGACATCATACATTTCAAACTTTTTTTATTTTCAATAATACAAAAACAAGGCTTCCCACTTCTAGACAGGTGAAGAGTGAACACACTGATGGGAAAAAAATTAATTCACATCATGTGAGACCGTGAGTGTTAACAGAGAACAGAAATCCTCCCTGTGTGTGTGAAATTCCACATCAGTATCTGTGACGTGATCACTGGATAGAACATACACTCCCTCACTGGGAACCAGTTTTTCAGTAAACTACTTTCAACATGGTAAAACTTCGAAACCCAAAGTGACACTGCTTTAGTCAACAACAGCATTTGAAATAAATAAGAATAAATGATAAATGCTTGATCATGCCAGAAGCACCACTAATGCTGGACAGAAGTGTCACATTCCCTTATCAGACTCCATAAGATCAAAATACATGATCTATTTTTTTGTGATGATTGCTGAAAACTCTTCTGGCAACACGAGAGAGGAGTATTGCATAACCCTAGTACTGATGAGTCTACAAAAACGACTTGCATCTCCGAACTTGGAGTAAACAGACAGACACACCTATATTGCTTATACTCTGCAGCAGCGGTTTTTAAACACCGAGTGCTGTGTGTAAAACACCACAGCTCAAATAATCCCAAAGCCACGTTTAAACTGAAGGAGGGAGATGTGTGATTTGACCATGTGGAGTGATCTGAACTGCATTAGCGTGGCCCTAGCTTAATAACAGTAGTTTCTCTTAAATGTGTAGTGTGAATGAGAGGTGTTCTGCTGATAGCCTCACAGACTGTATTTGGCTTAGGAATAAGTTAATTAAGAGAATTACTTGTTAATTAATTACTGTTATCTTGCTAAGCTTATGTCTCCAACATTATGCACATTAAATATAGTTCAGACTATTGCAACAGTAGAATTTTGCTCTGTGGTGCATCTAGAAACCCCTGAGCATACACATCAAAACCACTGTAAATACTTAAAAGATGCTGACGAGGGAAACAGGACACAAAAGGTCAACATACATATGACTGCCAAAATAAAAGTCTGATCACTTTGGTATAAGGATTCCAAGGTAACAGGTCTGATAATGAGGAAACGTCCAGGTCAAAGACAACTATTTCCATTTTAGATCAAACTTTCCACCCGAGTCCCATGAACACTCACCTAGTAGACAAGTGCATTTCACTCATTACACAACTTTGTCAGAAGGGAAGTCAAAAATGAACCCATCACACAACACTTAGGTACATACTTTGCAAAGTGCCTATTAATACCGAACATGTCAATTTGGACAGAGTTAAAGCCAGTCTGGCCCAGAGGATTCGTTGTAGATTGTGATGGAGTTTTTGTGTGCATGTGCGCACATGTATCATCTACTGTAATAACAGACACACGTGCCCTGAATCAAACCAAAATGAGATGTGACAAGGCATTCAAAGCACAACATATGTTTGTCATTCTTGACAGACTTTATAAAGTGTGCCAAGAAATACTGGTATATAGATATACCAATTTATAAACCCAGATATTTGTATTTGGAGTGGATCAAAAAGCGATGCTGTGTTTGTGGTTGGTACGTGGCGTGACCCAGGAACCCCAGGAACACAGTCAGGGTCAACAATCAGGCTTTCTGTAGCCAGCCAACACCCTCCCGTTCACGTACATATACATACATGAAGACCCATACATGTAGACCCATAGCAAAATGGAATCAAATCCATGTTTTAAAAGGGGATGGGCACATCAAGAGGGCCCTGGTGTGAATTTCCGGGTAAGAACATCCTGTGGAAAAACAGGGATGTGCATATTCAAAACACAAGTCACTCTCTTCTAAATAATCAAACGACTGAGCCACTGCTATAAGAGACTGACTGCGTTTTCTCTGTTCAGTTTCATAAAGACATTAACCTACATCCATCGCCCAAATCATGACAACCGAGAACAGGAGAAACCATCCTCAAAAAAAAAAAACCCAAACGTAAAACCACCAGCACTAAGCCATAAGCCATACATGTCAACTTCACAAATGCCTACGACATATGGAAAAGGAACTGAAAATATACATTGTATTCTATGTCATGGCACAAGACCACATAGGGATTGTACAGTGTTTATGAAGTGTTCAGACAATGTAACTGGTTAGGGTCTTCAAAAGAAACATGACAAAGCCATTTATGCCTGCTTTTCAGAAGCTGGTTCATGTGTTACAGCAGAAAGAACAAGAGACCATAGTTTCAGACTGATCTCTCAACCAGCGTAAAGCTGAGAAAGTTATTCATCTCTTAAGCTACTTAGTAACATTCACTTTGATGAGATGGTACTACTGAAAATGTCTAATAACTTCTTAGATTGTTGCTTAAACATCACGAAATATACAAAACTATTTTTTTTTTAAGTGTAAACATTTTTTAATCTGGATGCCCGATGTTAATTACATAAGGAGAAAGTATATAAATAAAATATGAACTATAATATAATTAGATTATTAAAAACAGGTTTTTATTAAAAAATAAAATAATAATGAAGCTAGCATTCATCAGTTGTTATTAAGTTACTGTTTACATTTGCTTTTTTACAAGTGTCCTGTTGAATTATAAATATCTATAGATATGCAGAAATATTTTTCCTGTCCTGTTTTAATGTTACATTCACTTCCTGTGTTTCTTTAACAACATAGACCATACCAAACACAGACACAAACGGAGACAGAGACAAACACAGAGAGACAAACAGACACAGAGACAGAGAGACACACTTCCCTTCTAACCGAATAACCTTTGTCAGCTTTGCAGTGGCTCTAGCAGGGATGAGGTGTGAGGTGTTCTCTACGTGCGATTGAGTGTCTGGAAGATTCTGGAGATTTGGAGCATCACTGGTCCGGTCTCGGGATCATTCATCCACTGGGTGCTGTTCAGAGGATTCTCAAGCATGTCCTCAAACGCTGCAGGCCCAATGCAAACACATGACAGAGGCAATAAACGTCACATGACACGGGCATTCAACTAAAGCCACAAACGAATATTCATACCCCACTAAAACCTAGTGACAACAGCTATTAAAGTCTTGAGTTCACACCACATGGTGGATTAAAGTGAGAGAGACTTGTTATTTCACTTTAGGCTTTCTCACTATAATCACAACACATGCATAAAAGTGGCACAGTCCTCCCACATTTAAGAGCACAAAAAATCAGGAATAAAAGCCGATACCACTCTGATCGTGTGGATGTAAGTGGAAACATCAGGGCACAGACTCACCCAGGAGTGTTTTAGGGTTCGTAAGTCCCAGCTGTACCACAGGGTTCTCCAGTATGGCCTGAAAGAGGGGACTGTTGGTATCGATACCCTTATCTAGATCTTCAGGAGACGGCTTTCTGTCTCCCAACAACCACTCACACTGCATAAAAACAGACCCACAAATAAAACCATGCTCCGTTTGTTTTTCTTATTATTTAAGCAGATGTTTAGTCTGGAATATCTAGAATATAGAATATAGAATGATCTTGTTTTTAGAGACGTGAGGGCAGAAGTTTTATTCTTATTACCGATACAAACTAAAACTAATCCTGGACTTGAACAGGACTTACAGCAGCATCCTGTTGATTGTTATTGACGCGTAACGCATCGATCACTTCCTTCTCATCAAAGCCCATCTCCATGAGCGCGATCACGGCCTGCACACAACCACAGGCAACGCCCAAGTATACGTCGAGAAATAAAAACTGATATTAAGAATAAGAAATACAATAATACGTGCAATGTTTAGCCTTCCTTTTACATCCCAAAGTAAAAACAGTTCACTTGTAATTGTGGGTAATAAAATGCTTTGTTCTATAGTTGTGTTTTTCGTTTGCACAGAGCACAACCACAGGGGAAATTAAGATTCTCCAGCTGTGACAAAGCCTTTCATGGCGCACGTGGGAAACACGCATGACTCTGACCCGCGAGTCCGGCCTGAACTCCCTTTTCCTGCGGATCCTTTTGAAGATCTCCGTCAGTTCGTCCTGCCTGGTCTCCTCCGTGCCGGCCTGGGGCGGAGCGCGTGCCAGAGCCCCCAGGGCAGACGAGCCGGCTGCTGCAGACGCACCGGCCGCAGCGCCTCCTCCCTGAGCGTCCTGGCCTGACGGGGGCACGTCGACTGCGGGGTCATCCACGTGCTCAATCAGCCACTCCATAGCCTGCGTCACGGACATACTGCGAGGGGAGCAGCTCCGATTAGTGCGTTCAACAGCAGGGGCTCTGCTGATGACAGCGGTCCAATGGAGTTAGTTCATATCATGTAAGGCTAGTGTAAGGCAAGCCGGAACACCTCTGGAGCTGCTACGAGTTATCTGCTTTTCAGCCAAAACGATTAAGGGGTTAACGCCATCATTTTGTTCCAATTTGTGCACACACTGACTAGCAACAAAGGCTGCCTGTGGGCCAGCACACACAGGTGGTCAGACTCCCGGGAAGGTGCGAGCGTTCTCACTGGTTTAAACGCAGCGCCTTGGTCGCACGGCTCTCTGGGAAGCCCATCTCAGTGAGCTGCTGCAGGGCGGTCTCATCCACCCGCTCCTCCTCGTCCTCGTCCAGCATAGCTTCAACAACGAGAGAGTGGGACAGAGAGAGGGAGGAGGCCTTAATACTTTATAAAGGAGGCGGGGGCAGCGAAAGCATTCTACCTGCAGCATGTTTGATGAGCGTGCCGACCTGGGACATACCATTGGCCTTTTTGAAGAGCTCGACGGCATCTGGATTCAAGGCGAGGAGTTTCTGTGCTACCTCAATCAGCGATACCAGTATTTTCCTCAGTTCTGTTTGGAACTAGTTCAAACAGAAAGAGAAATATTAATTCAAAACACAAAACGATGTCTTGCACTACAGTGGAATAAACTGCGATTTTCGTAATCATCTTTCTTCACGCCGTTCAGTGCATACGAGACGCCGTTGCACCGTCTCGTCCAGTCGGTGTGTGGTGCGCGTCATTCCGGCGGTCAACACTCACGTCTCTGATGTTGTGTTGAGTCACGGTGCGGTCAGAGTGTTGAGTGGAGAGGTTTGCTGTGGCTTTCAAGATGGCGTCCTTATCAGGAGCCTTACTCTCCTGCTTCTGTTGAACGTCAAGGGCGATTAAACCAATCGGGCTCAATCAACCTAGCATGTTGAACAACATTCGCTACGTGCAGGTTACCCAGAATGCATGAGAAATGTCAGGCAATCGCGAGGAGTTACGGTACCTTCTCTTCTGCAGATATGTCGGTCACTTTGGGACGTGTTGGGGGTGGCCTCTTCTTTATCAACAGCAAGCAATCTTTAAAAAAATGAAAAATTCAAATTTTATCACTTCTAAAGCTTTGTGGAGAAAAAGTCAGTGAAACGGCTAATGTATCTAAAGAGAAAACATGATGAGTCTATTCCATACCTTTATCTTTAAGGTTTTCTTCTGCAACAGTCCTGGCCTCATTGAGAACCCTCTCTGTAGCTGCATGGATTAGTTTGTGGTGCGTTAAGGTCTTTGGGTCTTCTAGACTCCCATGTACACACTGCCAGTGAAAGGCAAATTTTGAATAAAATTTTAGAATGGTATAAAAAATACAATATTACATTTCTGCACCATTTTGGCCAAGACAGTAAACAGTGAACAGCAATCTACTAAATTTTATGAACGACTCAAAGTCGAAATCTCAATTTAATTTCTTGACTTTTATGTTTTGTTTAGTACTCCTGAAACGAGTACATAAATCTAATATTTCCCTTCACGTTTATTCCTTCAAGCTGTTTCTGGAGAGCCCAACACATTAGTAGACTGAAAATTGGACATCAGTGCCATTTTTTCCAAGTCCCATAAATGCAGTTTGAAGCCTGTTGCTACCCAGTGAGCTGCAGCAGGTGAACGAGGCTCTTCATTATAAATAGCTCCGTGTGCTCGTCTACTCTCTAAAAATACTCGGACACGGCGGGCCTGCTGCAGGCGGCCACGGAGCGCCCGGTGCGCCCGGTCAACCTACGTGCTTCAAGCATTTCTCCTTCAGCTTCTCCACGGTGGTGTCGTCCGTTACCTCCTCCAGCCACTCGGCGCCCTCCATGGTGCAGACGTGCACCTTCAACACCTTCCCCGCAAAGATCTTCTCCTCCTGCACGAACATGGTGCTGGTGCTGGCGCGCGCGGACGGGCGAGACGCTCGCGGGGAGACGAGTGCGCGAGCGCCGCTTCACGCGCAGGGCCGGCCGCGCGAGCTCGCCTGTTTGACGGGGGCGGGCGGAGACGAGTTGTTGTTGTTGTTGTTGTCTTTGTTCTTGTTATTCGATCATTTTTGTTTGTTTCAGAGCTGTCGGGTCGTGTCGTGGCGGCGCGTTCAGTGCTGGACGGAGCCCGGCCGCCTCGTGTAACACGGAGACCCGCTTTGTTGACACCTGTGATGCAGGCGGCAACCACACACGGAAAAACAGAGCGACTGCGCATGCGCTTGCGTGCCTGGGATAGGGCTTTGTGATTGGCGGATTAGGAACATGCAGAAACCTCATAGATCTTATTAATAATAATAATAATAATAATAATAATAATAATAATAATAATAGTGATTATGATTGTAATATCTCCTTTAAAATCAAGGACTATTTCAATTTCAGATTCTCAAATTTATTTCTCTCAACCTCCCAAATCTGTAACTCAGTTGCACACCTGCTTGATTTAAAGCCCCGTATCAAAATTCATAGTCCAAACGCGTCCAGGTTCAGTATGTTTTAACATTGATTTACTATTCTTCTATCAATTTTTTCTCAAAAATGTTTACACAAAATTAACCCCACACTAATCTGTATAGTAATCTGCCTCCTGGTACATGTCTAATGGCACCTACTCTGAAAAAAACAGTTAGCAACACCTGTTCAAAGTAATAGATTAATAGAACAGTATAGATTGTTACGATCTCACTATCAGCTTCACAGTAAAAGATGATCAACATGTTTTGGTCCCTTTACAATGTCTATTCAAGAGTTCAGAGGTGCTGTAGTGACTTTCCCCGTGTGATTTAGAATCATCTCACGACAGTAAGATGGAAGATACCAAGTAGATGGAAAAGTGGGCGCTTGCCTTTGTGATAAATGTCTTTAGTGTCTCTCTTTTCTGACCTCCAGGGGGCGGTATGTACCCACGCACCCTAACAAGTTTCACTGTTAAAACACAAAAGAAGACCAGGCTACTTAAAAAAAGAAACATTAAAAGATCAGGCAAAGTTTCGGTCAAATATTATAAAATATTTCAGACATTATTTTTTTTATAAATGGTCGCAGTAGGTGTATCTACGTAAGGGTAAAACTGACAGAGGCCTGTTTTTCACGGGTTTATTTCGCTTGACAAACTAAGTTTGAGCACTAAAGTCGTGGCTAGCTAACGGCTACAACACTAGCTGGTTAGTTATGGCGCTAGTAAACTCTGGTGTAAGTCCAGCAGCAGAAATGTGAATGTAAATGTGTTAAATGTAAATGTGTTAAATGTACTAGTAAGATCGCACCTAGTATTGGACTCTGTAACGGCTTTCCAAACAAAAAAAAATGTCAAAACACAAAACAACCAAGAAAAAGCTCATTATTGAAGATGGTGGGCGTTTCTTCCCTCTTTTCATTCTTTTCAAAACATGAACTTTTTCTTATTGATTTTATGAGTCTCAATAGGGCTCTAGAATAACTTCTTACCTTTTTTAGATGAACGAAATGATGGTGAAGATGGATTAAACCCATTCTCTTTCAAAGAATTCATCAGGAGCAAAACTCAAGTTTCAAGCACTGCTGATATTCTTCAGGTGAGACACTGTCCTGTTGAAGCCTGTACTGTCTGCTTGTTTTGCACACAGGTGTCCTTCAACAATTTACATTGTTTTCCTTCACAAAATGTTTTAATTGATAAAAAATGCATGGTCATATTGATTCATACATTATGAATAATGAATTTGTTTTTCCCGAGGGACGTCTCCGGTGTTGTAATATCTATTTGTATGCCTGCAGAAAACTTCCAGTGGTGCCTCTCAAGTGGAGGATAAATATAATTACCCCAGAGGCTTTGATCGTAGCCATAAAGGACACTTCTTCACAGATCCTTCCGTGCTTGGCCAGACCTCTGACAATGAACCTGACTGTGAATGGACTGAAATCTACCAGCCTTCAGCCGTTGAAGAGGCTCATGACTTGGGACTGTGCGGGAGTTTGGAAGGAAAACCCTTCTTACTGCCTCATTCCTTACTGTACAACGAAGAGAGGGATGAGACAGCAGACGAGTGGGAAGAGACTCACTTTCCTAGAAAAAGCACCGGCAGCTATGAAGGAGACGAGGAGACATCAGTCATTGACATTTCATTTCACGCTAAGAAGAGCAGTGCTGAGAATGGCATCAGGGACCAGCAAAAGGTGACAAGTTAGTTTTATAATTTCCTTACAACTTTGGTATATTTTTGATGCATGTTTTGATAAAGTTTATATGTTTTTCTTTTTCTAGCTAAGAGAAGAAAATGCTCAGCTGAGAAGTCATATCAAAGAACTTTTAAAGAAGTCCGAGGCAGACTCCAGAATGTAAGACATACAAGATCAAAGACACTTATTTATAAGTATGGATATAATCAGCATTGACATAATTGCATGGGCATTGGTTTGGAGTGATCTTTGTATGTCTGATCAGATTACCTGTCTGTGTAATGTAGGATCAGACAACTCGCAGATGAACTGCACAACCGAAAGATACAAGAGGAGAAGGAAGCTAAAGCCCTGGAGACGATGGTGCAGTCTGTGGAACAAAACCTTCAGTTAATGACGGTATGCAGCTATCAGACGTCTTTATGTTGACGCTACCTGGCTTTTCCCAGACCCACAGTTTAACCTTGATGTCTGGCATTAAACAGTGTTGACATATTTTATACACGTGAAATTCAAATGAATCATTTATTTCTAATACAGAAACGGGCAGTTAAAGCTGAAAACAGTTTATCTAAATTACGACAAGAGATCCAGCAACTCCAGGTTAGATTTTTTGGTGATGTTTTAAATTGTTGTGTGCTACTCTACATTATTGTGAGCCTATTACATTACCTGATTTTCATTTTGAAACATTATTTATTATTATTAATATTATTAATATTATAATGAATAACTTCTTTTCCCAGAGCGAGCTAGAGAACTACAAATGTGAAAATGATCAACTTCGTGCAGGAGAGACTGCAGCTTTAACTACAATGAGACACAATGCACAAGTGGCATCAGAATACCTTAACAAAACAGCCAAAGATGCTGAGACTTCCATCAGGTATGTTAAAAAAACAAAAACACCTGATTAAAATGTTTCAAGTCTTCAGAAAATGTACAGTACATAGTAAAATTGTACTTACTATATTAGATTTGTTAAAAATCCACTAGAATCTGATATCTATGTGAAGTGTAAACATATGTAATACCCGGTATCAGATAAAACCACATTACATTTGATACACTCAGTGATTTACCTATGCATTTAACTATTAGCTGTGTGTTTTGTCAACAGGCAGTTGCTGACAGGAAGAGAGACGCTCTGTCTTGTGTCACAGTTACTTAGTTCCATTGACAAGATTTCTGAGATTCAAAAATGATCATTTGTTTTCATTCAGTATTTCATATATAATATATGTATAATATATTGAACACATAACCTTGGTGTTGATTGCACCTTGCTCTGTACATTACTATACAATATATCAAATATTGACTGCATTATAAAAATAGAATTATGCATACTGGACCGGTTTTTTCTACCTGAATTAAGAATGACAAATTTGATTAACTAGCCTTTCTGATTTGATGCATACAGTGCTAGAGAGTCTGAAACTGGACATACTGAATTTGATGGAAAGAAAATCTGTTGCACTACTTTTTGATGTGCTATGATTTTATGTTATCCTCATTCATCCCATACAAATATTTTATCTACCTTTCTTGTATATTGATTGAAATATATTGTATTCATTTAATGGTAAAAATTAATATGTATTTTATTACTAAATTTGGGAGATTGTTGTTACTTCCCAATTAAAAACTGTTTTAACAAAAAAAAATGTGGATATCGTTTCAGTGTCATCATTTACATTGATTTTCTTGATATCATTTAACACATAACCAAACCAAGATTAATCCATCTGAAGGCTGTCTGACCGGTCCCGTACGGAAAACGGCTTTTATTTTGAAATGTGTTTGCGTTTCTGCAAAATGTGCCTATTGTCGCGCGCTTCACTTGTACTACAACAACGTTTAATGTACGCAGCGTTATCTCCGCTTCAGCATATTAGCTTAACTAGCTAATAAGGTCCGCGTTTTGAGTTTATTTCTGCGTTTTTGCCTCCCTAAGCTGGGGCTGGAAGAAGAAATAGTTTTAATTTGCGCATGGATGGGGAACTTTTGAGCTCGGCAGTTGCACTCCGGGTAATATTTGTCTGTCTGCTGCCTGCATGCACTAACTGGAGTTTGAGGTTCATTTGAAAGCTGTGTGTGTGTGTGTGTGTGTGTGTGTGTGTAGATACCTGGCACCCTTAGATATGAGATGAACTTGAGGACGGAGTGTAGCAATAGTTACATTTACATTTTCTCTACCTAAATGTATGTTGTGTTTATGTGCTCAGTCTAACGATACTTGCATCTCAGTCCTAGACTGGTCTGTGGGTTGTTAACTGGCATTGGCCTGCTCTACAATATTAATACATCAGTAAATGAGATGTCTGTCTTTATCTAACGAATAAATACCCTTTTCGTGACATGATGGCTATTTTAGGTTTAATCTGAGTAATATTGCTTGATGACACTTTAGCCAACTTGGTTGTGATGTGAACATGTGTGATTCACGTTGTAGATGTGAATGTACCTACTGTATGGATGACCAGTCGGGGACTTTTATGTCCACGGCTTCAAATGTCATGTGCAGGTGTTGGTGGGGTAAACATGGCGCAAGACGACCTTCTGGCTGAGAGGAACAAGATCCAGCGTCAGATCGAGGCGCTCCAGACGAGTCTGGGTGCTGATGGAGACATCGCAGACCTGCTGTCATCGCAGAGCGACAGTGGTGAGGCAAACACTGCGTGTTCTGACTAAAACGTGGCGTCCTGCCCCAAGTGTTTTGACCTTTTTGCCATACACGTCCGTTTTCTTTTTGATAACAGATGACACGTCTGATGACTGTGACAGTGGACATGCCAGAGGACACGTGGTAGGATTATGCCCCAAAACGTGCCTCGGTACACAATCATTTTTGTGGTGGTTTACTGTTCGGTACTTTACCACCGTCTCCCGCAGGCGCAGGACATTCTGGAGGCAGAGCGACAACAAGTACTGCAAGAGATTAAGGAATTGGAGCAAACGCTCGGGCCAAACGCAGCACTGGTTGATGCCCTGACAGGTAGAGTTTTGCAGTCTTAGTTTTGCCGTGCCTCGCAAAATGAGAAACTATCACACATGATTAAATCTTTCTTGCCCAATCTTTCTTCAGATTGTAAAACGGCTTGTACTTACGTTCTTATGTATTTGTTCAGACAGCGAACATGGCAGTGGCAGTCAAATGGATTCTGTGAGTATCCACTGTACAGCCTGACCCACAATTTACGTTTATACCATCCATTCTCATGACTGAGCCCGTTACGGTCTCAGCAGGAACCCACACTGGTCTCTTAGTAGATTTGTCTTCTAAATAATTAAAGAGTGATGAGGACAGTGACGATGAGGAGCTGTATCTTCCTCAAGACATGGAGACCTGCCTGCAGATTAATTTGGTCTATCAAGAGGTGTTGAAAGAGAAACTATCAGATTTGGAGCGCCTGCTCAATGAGAATCGCCAACAGCAGGTTGGTCCCAGCCGTGTACAAACATGGGTCTTTTATTTTGACACAATCACCAGGTTCTCAGTGGTGCTTGGGTAGAGTTGGATAAAAATGGCTTCTCTGTCTCTCACAGGAACAGATTGAAGCCCATCTTTCTGGCCCATCTTCTTCAAAGCAGCCTAACCCAAAGCTATTTCTTGGCAATTTTATGAAACCATATTTTAAGGACAAACTCACTGGTCTGGTAGGACTTTGTCACTGAATGTTTTGCAGTTTCAAAGACACAGCAACTTTTAAGAATAAGTTTGAAAAACATTTCAAATGGTTGTATCCTACTGTAACACTTGTTGCGGTATTACGTGAGTTCCTGAGTCTGTCTGTGTTTCTTTTTTCCTGTGTAGGGCCCTCCTTCAAACGAAGAAACCAGAGAAAGGCTTAGTCATGGAAAAAAGCCATGTGAAGAGATGAATATTAGAAGATGTATGTTTCAGGTTTTTTAGGCAGTTAATTTTACCACCTCACAGACATAACTTATGGTCTACTCACTAACTGACCTGTTTAAAAAAAAAGATTTAAATTCTCCATAAGGGGGAGCTGTAAGCATTCAAGTAACTCGTGTATAAATTAAAGCAGGGTGCTGAGATCTGGTCCTTGATGGCTGGAGTGCAGCAACATAACTTAATCCGAAAGAGTGGTCTGGTGATTGAGCTGTTTAAATGCACTTCATTCAGCTCCTCAATCAATTGCCAGGTGTAGGTGTCTGAGCAGGACAATCACCAAACCTTGCTGGACTCCTGCAATCCACGACCAGACGTCTGGTTTAAAGGGTGAAAATTGATGGTCCTTTGCATTAATGTATAAAGTCCTTTATTCTACAAGTTCACTTTGAGTGGTGTTATTCTTTCAGGGAATGGATGGCATAAAACCTTGCTGGTTGACTCGGTCGTCAAAGACACTATGAAACGTATGCTGCAGCCCAAGATGTCCAAGTACGTTTTGAAGAAAAAAAGCAGACTGTGTCAAAATAAGAGTTCCCTTATGGTTTTGTTTTATGCTCATGGCTTGGTTTTTGTCTGCTTGTTTGTTTTTTTTTTTTTTTTAGGGTGGAATACTTAACTGGAAAGTTATCTAAAGCAGAGGATCAGGAAAAAGAAGAACTAAAAAGACAAATTGCTCTTCTACAGAAGGACATCAAAGAAATAAGGTTGTTATTCTTATTTATATATACACACGCAGTTAAAAATGATAGACACAGACTCCACCTTCACTTTGGTGTTGCACAGTGAGCATATGTTGGCATAGGTGTGGACAGAATTTGAATGCCAGCTGTGATGGGCACCTCTGCTGTAAAAGTTGAATGGTGATCTCAATGAGCTGTTTAGAGTTAAACTCACTAAGCTGTGATGATTCTCTTGATTATTGCCTTCAATGTGGCCACAAATGACTTTTCATGTGATTTTCTTTTAATTTTGTAGCTCAAAGAAGGAAGACCAGCTGTATGGGACTCGCAGGGATGATCACGACTGGGAGAAGATATCCAATATCGATGTATGTTTTTTTTTAATTCTTGAAATCATACGATTAATTTTTACTTGGTGGCTATCGGCCATTCTGTGGTCAAAATCTGTGAGTGTGTTTACAGTTTGAGGGCCTTCGACACTCTGACGATTTGATGAGGTTCTGGCAAAATTACCTGCATCCTTCCATTAACAAATCAGCATGGACTCAGGATGAAATTGAGAAGCTTGGGGAGATTGCGGCACAGCACAAATGCTGCCACTGGGATCAGATTGCGGAAGCACTTGGGGTAAGTTTAACATCGAAGTCATCCCGTCTGCCCCGCTGTACTGCTCCAAATTCTGCAGGATTAGCAGTGAGGATGTTTTTTATTGCATGTGCCTACACAGAAATTAAACTCTTGAAATTTACACTCAGAAATCTTGTTTGATTGTTTGCTTTCATCTTTGTTCTTTTAGACCAATAGGTCAGCCTTCATGTGCTTCCAGACATACCAGCGCTACGTCTCCAAAAGCTTCAGAAAGAAATATTGGACTAAAGAGGAGGATCAGGTCCTTCGAGACCTTGTGGAGAAGATGAGAATCGGAAACTTCATACCATACACACAGAGTAATGTGACTGTGGTGTTTACAAGTCACAGACAATGTTCTCGGTTGTATTGACCCTTGCTTTTGCATTATTTGTGCAAATATTTGCATAATTGTAATTGTGCCTGTTTTTATTTGTAATACAGTGTCCTATTTTATGGAGGGCCGTGATCATGCCCAGCTCATGTACCGCTGGACAGCTGTGCTTGACCCCTCAATAAAGAGGGGCCCATGGTCAAAAGAGGAGGACCAGGTATGTGTGTTCCATTTTAACCTCTTCTTCTCCATGGCTGATCGATTGAAATCTTAAAGAGGCCAAATCAAGAATTTCTGGCTGATTTTGAGTGCCAGAATAGAAAATGCTTTAGACCCTCTTTCCCAAAAAACCTTTAGCAAAAATAGCAGTGAACACGGATTTACCTCTGCTTGCCCAATAAGGGCAATAACTGCAACTGTTCTTGTTTCAGTTATTGTTAAAAGCTGTGGAGAAGTTTGGGTGTAAGGACTGGTACAAAATCAGACTGGAGGTTCCGGGCAGGACAGACAATGCGTGTCGGGACAGGTGTGTCAGTCCTGCTGCAGTTTGCACAAACATGAGTGTGTCACCAGTGTACCTCGGTTCTGAGAACAGTTGAGATCTACCTCACCATTTTCTTCATTCTGTCCTTTGCTTTTATGTGTTGCGTCTCAGGTATTTGGATAGCCTACGAGAGGATGTGAAGAAAGGCATTTGGAGTAACGAAGAAGTGAAATTGTTGAAATCATTGGTTGAGAAATATGGTGTTGGTGAGTGACGACCTCAAGACTCGAGTCTTCACGGAGCCTGGCCGTCAAATGATTTAAAACAAAAGTGTCTGTGAACTCACGAAGAATGAATAGTTTTCCAACAGCTGTCTTAGTTTCTGTAGACTGGCTGTTTAATGGTCATAATTGTGCAATGTCATCAGGTAAATGGTCCAAAATAGCCGCTGAAATTCCAAACCGGGTCGACGCTCAGTGTTTGAACAAGTGGAGAACACTGACTGGGGTAAGTTGGATGCCGGTTTTTAATAGAACTGGTTCCGCATGCTGTGTGTGTGTAAAACACTCTTGTTTTATCACGTGTAGAAAGCACAGAAGAAAAGAAGGGTAAGGAGTCACAGTCGAGGTTCCAGGCGAAAGAGGAGGAAAGTGATGAGGAGTTATGATGAAGACACAACCGACTCCACCTCTGAAGATGAAAATGTAAAAGTGGAATTCCTGGACAGTGATGAAGAACAGACCAGAGACGAAAAGTTAGACGTCCTCTCGGAAGAGGAGATGGACCGTAGAGAAGAATACATCCAGCCTGACATGAAGGAATGGATTCCTGCAGGTGGAAATGCATGTTCACGTCCCGCAGGGACCGTGAGAACCATGCTGGTACGACTGCCAAGTGAGGAGGAGGAGCAGGACTGTGGCACAGGCCACATGGTCACCGGCAGCACACTGACTTCGTCTGATGTGAATCGCCCAATACCTGTACAAAACACTGTGCTGGATTACTTGGGGAACCCTGTTAAGACTTATATAGGTATAGATCCACCTGATTTGCCAATGTGGGTAAGTATATATGTTTTTGTTTTCTGTCCGCAGATGAGTTCTCAGTCACAAACGAGTCAGATATTCTCAGATATTTGTTGTTACATGTGAGATGTTTTCATGGTGCTCCTGGTCTATGGAGTGATTTTTGTGTCAAGTTCCACAGAAGCAAAAGTAAATCTGCAGGCAAAATTCTTAGCATCAAGAGCAGAAAGTATATGTTGTGAATGCAAAACAGAAAAAAATTATTGCAAATGTACACTGTGTAATAACTACATTAAGCATGACTGTTAATATTTAGCACACTTCACGAGCGTGAGCTTTAAAAAATTTTTGTGAACTGGATTGAGAGAAAACACTGATGTGTGGAAGAAATATGAGTATTTGCATTATTTTCAATATCTACAGACTAGGGATGCAAATTATCGATTAATTCATTAATCGTTAGTTGATTGATCTTATCGATCGACTTTCGATTAATCGATAAGCGGCGTTTTCCACCTGAATTTCATTGTTTCAATAGGGCTTTTAAAAATATTAGCTAAATATACTGCTCAAAAAAATTAAGGGAACACTAAAATAACACATCCTAGATCTCAATTAATAAAAATCTTTGAAATCAGTTGAAAATCTTTCATTTCTACCCGTTGTCTGTTCCATTTGCACAAGAGCAGTTGAAATTGATTCACAATCAGTGTTGTTTCCTATCTGAACACGAAGTGTGGATGACTTGGAGTTACATTGTGTTGTTTAAGTGTTCCCTTTATTTTTTTGAGCAGTGTAGTTAAAACACTTTGGTCAAAAAGTATATATTATATTATGATAATTATATTGTATTATATGATATATTGCTCAAGTAATTATGCATTAGGAATTTTTTATGGTATAACAAAATACATTCTTTCATTTAAAAAAGGAATAAATTAAGGACTGGCTCCGTTCTTGCATTTGAAACATTAGACATTTTTAAAAATGTAAAAAAAAAATTTAAAGAAGAAATTAAATAGAGAGCCAAACAGAATATTATTGAGCCTATGCTTGGACAATGTTTCTAGCGTTGTCGTGAACACACGCTGTAACGCGACCGGAGAGTGCCCAAGTCTCCACAACATCATTGAGCTTGTCAGCTAAATTGTCAGCGGTGTGTCTGTCCGACATGTTCGTCGTAATCAGCACTGCAGATTTTAGCTGCCAGTTCTCGTCAGTGTAGTGGCACGTCACGGTAATGTAACTTTATGTTGTTAGAGTCGTCCAACAATCTGTTGTAAGGGCTACAGCAGTAGTGGTAGCTAGCTTTGTTTTAGCTCACTCTTCATTTTTCATAGCGAGCTTCGAAAACGCTCGCCTTCCCAGTGTAGCTGTGATTTTAGCTTGACCAGGTGCACTGGTGATATGCAGGACAGCTGCATGCACGGTGTTCAAATCATAATTGAGTGAGCTAGTGGAACTGTTGTACTTCAATACCGCATTACACAGAGAACATTTGACTTCTTAGCCTAAATTAACAATGTTAAAATTGTAGCGACTACTACTCCTCGCAGCGAATTCCCTAACAGATAGGCACTTGGCCCTTTAAGTGACACTGGGGGAGCGGCGCCTGCGCGCGCCAGGGGAGGGGGAGAGAACAGTGCTGTTGTTTGAGTTGCGTGGAAAATAAAGTTTCCCTCCTCGGGATTTTCTAGATTACGCAGTTTCTGCCTCGTTTCCCGAACCCGCTTCAAAATAGTCCCACACCGCACATCTTTTCGCCCGCTTCATTTTGTTTTCCACTCTGGTCTTTCGCGACACGTGTTCACCTCTCGTTCTTACACTCTGTTCAAGTTACTACAGGAGCGCTCTCTAACGATTAATCGTGATTAATACATTTTGATCGAGTAACGTCTTAATCGACAATTAATCGAAAGTCGATTAATCATTTGCATCCCTACTACAGACCATTTAGCAATTAATTATAACCTTTGTATAAACTTTAATGGTAAAACTCAGTTTACCTGCTGCTGTGAAATAGAACCCCCGCGTTCCGCCATGTTTGAAAACGCTGGGAAGCTGGTGGGGTGGGCGGGTCCCAGAAGTGGTTTCAGAGCTCTGTGTCAGTTCGGAATCAGTGACCAATGGAGATTGCAGAGGAACGCCTTCATCTAAGACCCTCCCACACGTGAAATGTGTTCCAAAACTCAGAAGCACAAAAAACGAAGCAGAAGCAAAGAGAGATTCCAGAAGCAAAAGCCCTTACTGGGAAAATCCAAAAAAACAAAAACAATGGAACCAAATACCGTCAAAATGCAGTAACCAATTGTATTTTAAATATATACTTTTGATATATTTTTTTCGGTTTTGCATACACAACATATACTGCTCTTGATGCTAAGAATTAACTTTTGCTTCTGTGGAACTTTAGACACAAAAATCACACCATACTTTGTCATGTTATCTATCTGCCTGTCTTCATCGGGGGTGCCGTCAAAATATTCTGATGTGAAATAAAAAACTATAGTTTTAAAAATTGAAGTTATTATACGCTTTAAAAATCATAAAAATTTATTTCATATGACCAGATCTCTCAAGTTTGGTGGGCGTGAGCTTTTTTTCAGGCGGGGGGGGGGGGGGGGGGGGGGGGGGGATTGGAATCTGTCGCGATGGTTAGTGTAGCGCGTGTGTGTGTGTGTGTGTGTGTGTGTGTGTGTGTGTGTGTGTGTGTGTGTGTGTGTGTGTGTGTGTGTGTGTGTGGTTGGGCAGCGGGCTGGCTAAAGTCTACCAAGCAACAGCGCGATCTATATTCTGATTGGTTCAACCTGTTATAATATACAACCGATGGATTGGCTGAATATGCTGTGGTGTGCGGCGATTAGATTATTTAAAAAATAAATAAATAAATAATATTCAAGCATGAGAAATTCCATGTGTGGCGTGAGAGCGTGTGAAATCGCTAAAATGCGTGAGTCTCACGCTCAATGCGTGCATATGACCGGCATATGACCCTTACCAAGGTCAGCACGTGATTACGCAGGTTTCCCACTGACTGTAAGTCACATTTATGTGCTCTCTAGTTTTTTCTAAAATGTATTACTCAAGTACTGAAAGTAAAAAGTACAAGTATTGTGTTTTGATTTAGTTAAAGAAAGCCGTCAAGGTTTGATTATCAATTGTTTTTATATATATCTTGCAAATCAAAGATGTCAAAGACCACAAACACTGTATGTTCTGTACAAACAAGTAGCAACTTAAAAAACTGGACTTAACACTTCGTACACAAAAAACAGATAACCTATGTCCCGCGTAGGTTTGAAGCAGAAGTACAAGTTCGACTTAATTTAGCTGAGAAAACGAGTTGTATTTTGGACGTAAAATCCGTTCGTCGGATTCAGAGGATGAGCCTACTGCCCTGCGTTTATCCCCAATAAATGCCCTTACCCTATAAAACACTATAAAAATGGGCACATGATTAGTCAGCATGAAAAGAGACATGGCTTACTGTTGCTAAAAACACAACATCGCCGACTGCCAGCTAATGTTAAGTGAATACTGCAGCACGTCATGAACATAATTAGGTTAGTTAGCGAAGATATATTCTGTGCGTTATATTTATAACTTGCATTGATGTGTTTCTTCAAGTTCAAAGGAATTTACTTTCACTCCAGCAAACGCAAACACTGTCTCTAGGTAGAGCCAGGGTGGTCTCCTTCCTCACCCTCACCGCCACGATCACTCGATGTTGAAGGTGTGGAAGGTGCCAATATATGTACATTAAAACACCAACAAGCTTATTATGCAGCACTTATGCTGCTCTTCTGCTGTTACCAAACACTGTACCATCTCTTTTAATGAGATAAAAAGCGAATTATTTGGAATAATGTCGAGTATGTGTATTTGTATAAATATGTAAATTAAGCTGAAGGTGCTGGTAAATACTGAAATTAACCTTCAAAGTGCCCGCACAAAAATCAAGAGGTGCACGACCTCGCGACGTGACCGCGCGCGTGGCCAACGCGCATGGGCGGAGCCACCGCAATTGCGTCTTTTTGCCGCGCGGACCCTTGTGGCAGTCACGACGTGTCAAGTGAACCTAGATTACGAAGCTCAAGTGTTCAGTGAAGGCAGCAACAGAGTAAACGAGACGCGACCGGAGCATGCGCAGTTTACTCATAAGCCTGATCGCTTGACCCGGTGACAGCGCCAGCTAACATGTTTATAATTGTAAGGAGTAACTATACAGCACGTAAAAAATGTATCGGAGTAAAAGTATTAAACTGATGGAAAATATGTAGTGAAGTAAAAGTGGAAGTAGGAGAAAAAAATAATACTCCAGTAAAGTACAGATACAGCATTTTAGTACTTAAGTACAGTAGTGTCGCCCTTGGCTTGCTCACTGGGGGCTAGGACTCGGCACTTGTAAAGGTGCTTTGTGACAACAACTGTTGTAAAAAGCGCTATATGAATAAAATTTGCTTGATTAATTGATTGAAGTAGTTCTACTTCGTTACTATACAACTCTGTCTGGCGCCAACCACTGGCGATCGATAGATCGCGATATAACACTTAATTTGTGTCCATTTTACGTTCGCCTCCCCCCCCCTCGTCAACACTTTACACTTGCCACCTCCTCCAGGTTCAAATCTCGCTCCAAGCGATCTTCAAAAGTTGGCAAGCCTGTGTTTTTAGGGCATTGTAAACTGGGGTCCCTTAAAATTTTGCATGCATATAAAGGGTGCCACAACTGAAAAAAGGTTGAGAAACACTGATCTATATATCTCATTGTCCATACACTGAGATGTGTGTCCTTGGACTTGCAGGAACGCTGCAATGAAAACGCCATGGAGAAAGTGCCTGTCGGTGATATTCAAAATTTGCTCATTTGGATCCATAAGAATCATAAGAGGAAACCAGTAAGAATCTTCATAATTAATTATCTATTAATGTTGATAGTTTTTGCAGTCAAGATTACTTCTGTATAGCAGATTACCATAGAGCAAGGATTACTACAGACACCCTGTATAGCAGATTACCATAGAGCAAGGATTACTACAGACACCCTGCATCCTTTGCCATACTGCAGTACTTTTAAGATTCTGTTGTCTCTTTGGTTGAAGCCCACCAACTATACCTTTTTTTCCCCCCAGATAATGCGCAGGAAAAAAACCAAAATGTCTTCAGATAAGGGACAAAAGCATGCAAAAAAGTGTAGACAGGACACCATTAGAAAGAGGAGCAATCTGTGTGGTATAGATGGCGTAGAGACGAAAGTCACCAATGCACGCAAAAGCCTCGTCTATGGTCTCCTGATTGCTGTTGTTCCATGGGTCGGCAATATGATGATGCCCCTGCCTTTCAGCGAAAAGAGAGTTTGTGAAGGTATGATGCAGTCTGAACGTGTCTTCTTCCTCTGCCTGTGCTGATGGGGGCATTGGTTTCTTTGAAAGGGCTGAAGTTTTTTTTTTTTTTTTTTTTGTCTCGACAGCTGATATCGTCCGACAAAGAGCAGCTGTTGTCAATCTCCAAAAAACATCAGTTTTCTTGTTCTTTCTGAAGGTGAGACGTAAGACTTCTTCACTGATTTCCGCTTTTCCAGCAGACTCTATGAAGGGTGTGGTTTAAGCTTTGTTGTGCTGAAACAGGTTCTTCACGTTGATGCTGAAGGGTGTAAGAAGGTCATCGAGGCTCGCAAGGCATCCGAAAGACAAGTACGCGCAATCATGCACACTCACGTGTCCAACTCCAGCATACAAACTACACAAACGCTATTGGATAACAGAATCTTGATGTGTGTGATGTCACAAAAAGACCAAAGTGTCTGTTTTAATAAGGCAGTTAAGGTTATGTTTCTATGTTCATAAAAAAAAATTGCACCCCGTCTTGGCTAAATTCGAATGCGTCCAGTAGAGCAATGAGGGTTCTGATGTTTTTACTCCACTATTTATCCGTTTTCTCCTCAGTCACTAAGACCCCAGCCTGAGTCAGGACCCCAAAGAGGTACTGAAATCTGAAATTGAAATGGTTTCAAATAAAAAAATACACCTGTTAAGTTTTAACATTTACATTCTCTTTCAGCCGTGCGACATAATACATACTCCGATTCTCCTTTGACCGTGGCTCAAATTCTTGCTCTGAGAGCTCTGCAGGTAAACAGTCCTAAGCCAGCCAATATCGAACAGCCTCCACCACCCCCACAACCAACCAAGCAGCCACAGCAGGTTTTGCAGACTGCTACCCAGATCATGGGGCCTACACTGGTGGTCCCTCAGACTTGTATTACCCAGTCAACGCATCTACAGCCTGTTGGACAGGGAATTGTACCTTTTCTACAATCACAGAACACTTTAGAAGTTTGTCAGCCAGTACTGCAGTTGGCCGTACCAGTAGAACCTCAAACCACCGTACCTCTTACAACAAGCTCGGCAGAAGTGGAGACACCCAAAATAGCCCCATCTACATCAACATCTACCCCATCTACTACTGTACCTCCTGTAACAATCTCAGGAGAAGGCAGGACCTCAAAACGCATCCGCAGGACCACAAAGAAGGCCCAAGCTTTGATGGAGAATTCTAAAAGCAAGGCTTCCAAGCAGAAGAATGTTGAAGATTGCAAGGGTCATAGTGAGGCGCCAACGTCTACATTACCACAAACTACAGCTTGGATTCTAACTCCTGCAGGTCTGATGCCTCTGGCTGGAATTCAAATAACACCTTCTGGTACCCTTGGTAATCAGAACCAAGTGATGCCTAACATTGTTCCTCAAGTGCCAGTCATAGTGAACCAAAATAGTTCCTTCGCATTTGTCAATACTATGCAACCGAGCAATCCATCTACTGTCTTCCCAGCTCCTGTTGCACCTGTAACTACTGTTATGTCTCCATCAGCTAAAACAAATGTTGGTCAGAACCTTTTCGTTTCCACCGCCTCAAACCAGCCCAGGGCTTCCTCACTTCCCTCGATCAATAAAGACCCCAACGTCTCAACCGCCATCACAAATACCCATAGTGCTCCTGTGGATACTAAAGTACCCACCTTTCTTAGTAGCTCTGCCGTTCGGTCTAAAATCTCATGTAGTCAAGGTCAACCCCTCTTGAGTGTTGTCCCTCAACTGACAATTCAGTCACCTATCATAGTGAACCAGAATGGATCCCTCACTCTTCTCTGTGACGCTGTACCCACAGTTCCTTTAAATTCCCCTGTGACTCCTGCCACATCCATCCCCATCGGATCAAGTCAAAGATCTGTACTGTCATCAGGTTTGCACACCACCAAAAGCTTTTCGCTACCTTCAGTCAGTAACCTCAATAATCCTTCAGTTCTACCAGTCTCTCCTAGTGTTTTGACCATTCCTAGTCCTGTAATTCAGAGGCCTTGTCCTTCTTTGCCAAGCGGTCAGAATCAAATAATTGCATACCCTCAGGTGGTATTTCAGCAGCCAGTCGTAGCAAAACAGAGTATCTCCATGGCACTCAATGTTGTAGACCCAAATATAACCTCTAAACCTTCACCCAGCTCTGCAGCACCCAGTAAAAACCCTCCACCATCTGCCACAGAGTTCCCCAAGGACTTAACTGCGTCCTCTGTTAATAATGCACTTATTGAATCTCCAAGTTATGTAATAAAACCACCCAGTGTCCCTTCAGTCCCATCTTCTGTGGCTCTAAGTAAAATTTCTATAGCTACATCACATGCTACGCAAAAGAAGAATTCTGGCTCCCAGGGCTCAGTCCCCGTCCAACACGGCTTACCAGTCAATGTAAGAAGGCTGCCCAAGAGCCAGGTGTGTGCTAATAAATTCGTTGGACACACTACATCTAGTTGCCAAACTTTGCTTAAAACACAAGCCCCTCAAGTTAAAAAGCAACCCCTTCAACCAGCAGCAGCCACGTCTAACCCTAGTCCTAAACCTCATCCTCCACATTTTGATCCAAACCTGATGTTCCTTGAGCATCCCGATCAAGTGCAGCACTGGATTAAAGGGACCGGTGGGATCTCGCTGCCTTTTCTGGAGGACAAAATGCCTTATCTTCCCCCTTTTGTCAGCAACGTCTGTGCACTTGCCTCTTTACTCCAAGCCAAGGAGACTTTGCTAAACAGAGCAGCGCAGCTTCTACCCGAAGAACACCGTAGTGGGAGTGGAGAGGACGACAAGATGGCGGCTGTCCGTAAACTGGTGTCCGACAGGTTCAAAACCAACCCGGCGTACTTGCTTCTGAAGGCACGCTTCTTGTCATGTTTCACCTTGCCTGCCCTTCTGGCCACCATACATCCGTGCAAGCAGTCGCAGGGTGATGACGTAAGCGAAGATGACTGCAAGGACCACGTCAGGCTCAAGATTGCAGTGAGTTCTGTATGGTGCTTGTATTGTTGCAAAAACAACGTAGCATGAATGTGTTTTAATGGATCGATTGGATTTTCACATTTTCTTTTGCAGGGATCTCTGCTCTGCAAAAGTGAGCGAGAAGAGTCAGAAGAACAGTTTACTGGGTTCAGCGGAGGAGTGCAAAATGGCCATCATGCATTGCAGAGATAGGGACCTTCTAGGTTGTCTCTTTTTGTTTGAGATTGTCATCTTACTAAGTATTGCACAGCATTATAGTGGGTCTATAATAATATGTCAAATGTACAAGTGGTTTTGAAAAGTTCAATAGAGTTGTAATTTATTTTTGTTGTATTTATAATTTTTTTTTATTGTTCAAGAGAAATTCCTTACTTTAAATAAAATTTGTAACTGGACCTTTGTGCTCTTCCTTCTGTTTTTATACCTTAATATACACACCCTTTCATTGATTAAAAGAAGAACACAGTAATTTTAAAAATGCACAGGAGATCTTGACCATGTGTTTTTCCCTACAGCAGCATTCAATCTTGCTAGATCACGAGTTAATCATACTGGCACAAGTGATTGGGAAAGAAAGGGAAATGGAGAAACCAAAAAGAAGGAACTACAGTAATGTTTGTCTGAAGAGCTGTATTTCCCTTTTCTCTCCTGTGTGTGACCTCCAATATCAGTGTGCGTTCAGCTGAGACGGTATAAACATCTATAGTAGGCCATCAATGGCTGACGGCCCAAGTGCTCTAGACTTTGAGGAGGATGAGGAGTGTTGGATACGTCTGGAAGATTACAGGATGCTTCTTACCAGGACAATTGAGCCCTCACGAATAATACCGTACTTAAGGCAGTGCAAGGTGCTAAACGGTGAGGACGAAGAACAGATTTACAACGATCCCAGTCTGATTGTCAGAGGGCGAAAAGTAGGTAAGGAACTTTTAGAAAGTGAGCACGTGCCACCACCACCATTTTCTCACATACGTGGTTCATGGTTTAGAAATGGTGTTTTTGGCTAGGTATGATGCTGGATCTTTTACAAAGGACTGGTCTGAAGGGCTACGTGGCATTCTTAGAGAGTCTGGAGTTGAATTACCCTCAACTCTATCAGAAAATCACAGGGAAGGAGCCTACCCGAGTCTTCTCTGTACTTATGGGTTAGTTCACTGTCAGATGTTCACAAATGGATTTGTTGGTCTGTCTATTCATTACAGATTAATAATTTACTTGTAAAGCCCAAATATACAAACCTGTATTTCATTTCTTGCCATTCAGATACAGCAGGTGAGTCAGGACTAACTCAGTTCCTCATGAGTGAGGTGACTCGCCTACAGAAAGCTTTTCAGGACGAACGCAAAGGGAGACTGAAAGCCGCAGCCCGCGCAGCAGAGCAAGTCGACACCATTCGTCAGCTCCAGACACGTGAACGTGAGCTTCACGTGCAGCAAGAGCGTGTGCAGCACATGAGGGAGGAGCAGGACCAGCTCTGGAATGAAGCACGACACTTGAAGGATGAGAACTACCGGCTGATGCATGACGTGACTCGCCTGAGCGAAGAGAAAAACTGCGCGCTCATGTGCAATAGAGACTTACAGCTGCAGGTTATACACATTACTCCAATATAATATATAAAAATATATTTTTTTCATGTAATTATCTCTAAATATTATATTTGATGTATCATATTTCAAGACCATGTTGGTTTGGTCTTTAAAGGATTCTCTGTATAACTTGTACTACTTATTCCAGTATTCTTATTGTGCTATAGCAAAATTGAAGTTGGTTTGAAAAAATGTAAGCCTTGACAAAGTATGTCTGCATTCACTGTCAGATTGAAAGACTGAAACACAGTTTAATGAATGCGGAGAGCGATTCAAAGATTCATCGCAAACGCACAATGACACTGAAAAATGCCATGGAGCAGAGGCCCAGTCAGGAAACCATCTGGCAGCTGCAGAAGGAAAATGATCTCCTCAGAGCTCAAGTTCAGGAGCTCCAGAGTTCTCAGGTAAACCCAAAAAAAACATTAAAGCTGCGTCCTCACAGCTTGAACGAAATCTGCATGATGTGTTTTTGTTTTGTTTTTTTTTTCTTCCCCAGCAGGTCCAAATTCCAACCGAGCATGAGAAGATGAGCATTCATTGTCTGGAAGATTTCAAAAACCAAAGCCAGGAACATCAGAAGCTGTTGAACAACATATACCGACTACGCAGGGATCTGCACAATGCTGAGGTGTTGCGAGATAAGGTTTGTGAAAACATTTTTTAAGTGCGATATCGGTCTAGACCCCTTCAGTCACACATTATTCACACACCGCTTCTTACGAGAGCTGTGTTACACTTGCAGACACTGGAGAAGAAGGAAGAACTGGAGTTGAAGTGTGCAATGTTTAAAAAGGACTCCAGAATGTACTGCCTTCGCATGGAGGACATCTTGACGCAGCTGGATGAGGTCATCAAAGAGAGAGACGTGGTGAAGACAGCGAACGACTTCACCTTTGTGTTTTAGCGGCTTACCACTCTGCTGAAATATTCTTGTATTACAGTCTCTGTTATTCAGTAAAATACCCCTTTTTTGTTCAAAAGGCCATTTCTTCAAGAGAAGAATGCCATCAGGAGAACTGTAAATATCTCCAAGACAAGGATAGGTACCGGAAACAGATCCGGAAACTGGGAGAGTGTTATGATGAGCTGCAAGTTCAGCTCTTCCGGACTGAAGCAGAACTCTTCACTCTCCAGGCAAAATTTCGCAAACAGAAACACTTACAGGAAACATCAACAGTAAGTGACTCCAGCTTTATTATACCAAGAAATGAGTCTGAGTTGTGATGTGGTGTTTTGGTTCTATGGCTTAGGCTGATTGCAAGATGTACTGCTGACTTTCATTAACATCGGAATGCATGTGTGATGGATTTATCATTTTTACTTTCATAAACAGATATCTGGTCTATTAAATGTTTCACATTTGTTTGAAAAACATTATTAATGTCATATTATCTGAAAAACTCAAATAATTTATGTTCTTTCTTTCTCTCCCAGACCGCAGAAGAAATCTGCTCAACCGAGGTAAGCGTGGCATGATTTGGGGATTTTTATTTCTTCTTATTATTATTCTTCAAATCAATGGATGTATGCAGCAGTTCCCCCAGAGTTTTTTGAGGCGAGAGGTTTCGTACCTTGACTCAGTTATAGCCCACTGTTCCCCTTTTATTGCATATTCTTTCTGCTGTAGAACTACTACAGTACATTTAACTTTTGTGTCTTGTTAGTTAAAAAGCCAGACAAGTGAGGAGGACGCGAAGGACAAGGATGAGAAAGGTGAACTCCCACTGCATATATACTGAAATTCAAACGTTTAACTCAAACCTTGAGTCTCTTTTTTAGGTTTGGGGGGGGGGGGGGGGGGGGGGGGGTTGTGTCAGACCAACTTGTCTTACAAGCAGATATAATTTTTTTCACATATTTGTTCTTGTATATTGTCTTTTTTGTTTCCTTCTTTGTTTAAACTTTAGATATAAGCGAGAATTCACAAAGCCCAACTTCAGGGGAGGATAATATGTGCATAAGCATTAAAGACCCTTGTCTTTCTGAGCCAAAGGAAGAAGACTTTAGGGTAACAGGAGGCTTAAACTAATTTTTATTGTATACATTTAGGGAAACCTGAATCTTTCTTTTTATGTTTTTAATATTACTTGTGTTACAGGAGTGGATGCTCAACGAGGAATTGTCATCTAGTTATAACCCAAGACCACGGTGCAATTTTTATTACAGAAGGTTGGTGCTTTGCCTTCAAACACAGCACGCCCCCTACTGGTGGAACAATCATGGCTCGTTGACTGGCAGTTGGTGTGACGCCTTGACAAAGAACATGATACTAAACACTTTATTTACTTGTTTGTTCGCATATCAGGAAACGTGCCTTGAGAACAAAGCCCACTGTCAAAGACTATGCTAAAGAGCGCTCACAGTCTGTCCTGGACAACACCAGTGGGAGTGACAACACTGACACAGACGGGATGTGACCTCAACGTCCCCCCCAGCCAGGGAAGAACACACTGCCTGATTTGAAAGACTGAAGATGCCATTGTATCACATGTTGATGATCCCCCAAATGATATGCAAAACGTTTCCTAATTAAGTCTGCAATGTTTCACAAATTAACACAAAATCATATTAAAATGCTTAGTCTTCATTGTGTGTCTCAAAAACGAATTGCATTTTTGTCCCCAACACAGCACACACACTTTCATCTAACAGATTGTTAATATGAAAAGTGTTAATTCATGAATAAAGATTACATCAGATGCCACATTAACTAAATAAAAATATTAAAGAGAAAATGCTGGTGTGTTAGAAAGGAAATTCAGGCCCACCTGTTGGAGCTGTATTAGTGTATGTTGTCCCTCCTGTTGGAGCTGTATTAGTGTATGTTGTCCCACCTGTTGGCACTGTATTAGTGTATGTTGGCCAACCTGTTGGAGCTGTATTAGTGTATGTTGGCCCACCTGTTGGAGCTGTATTAGTGTATGTTGTCCCTCCTGTTGGAGCTGTATTAGTGTATGTTGTCCCACCTGTTGGAGCTGTATTAGTGTATGTTGGCCCACCTGTTGGAGCTGTATTAGTGTATTCTGTCCCACCTGTTGGCGCTGTATTAGTGTATGTTGGCCCACCTGTTGGAGCTGTATTAGTGTATGTTGTCCCTCCTGTTGGAGCTGTATTAGTGTATGTTGGCCCACCTGTTGGAGCTGTATTAGTGTATTCTGTCCCACCTGTTGGAGCTGTATTAGTGTATGTTGTCCCACCTGTTGGAGCTGTATTAGTGTATGTTGTCCCACCTGTTGGAGCTGTATTAGTGTATGTTGTCCCACCTGTCGGAGCTGTATTAGTGTATGTTGTCCCACCTGTTGGAGCTGTATTAGTGTATGCTGCCCCACCTGTTGGAGCTGTATTAGTGTATGTTGTCCCACCTGTTGGAGCTGTATTAGTGTATGTTGTCCCACCTGTTGGAGCTGTATTAGTGTATGTTGTCCCACCTGTTGGAGCTGTATTAGTGTATTCTGTCCCACCTACTGGCGGTCCCGGCTGGACTTGTTACTACAGCAACAGGCAAACTCTCGGTAGCTAGCCCAGCAGTTAGCTACCGGTCCACCGGTATAAAATAAATTTGCTTTATTTTTTAAAACTTTTATCTAGCTGTTACGTTTTCAAAACATGTCGCACTGTCACTACACGAAGTACAAGGAGTAAGAGTTTCACTATCAGTTCAATAAACACGGTGTTTCGGGTCTAAAATGAGGGGTAATGTGGCTAAGCTAGTGCAGTAGCGATGGCGGAGGCCCGGGTGGTTCCGAGCGGAAAGGTGTACCGACAACTGTTCGATGCCCAGGTAAGGTCACCTCTCATCGGGCAGGTAGCTCGCACAGCAAGACTAAACGGACAACCTGTGTACGGTCGAGCCTCTATCGAGGTAGTTATCTAGCTGGAGTACAGCTGGTTGGGCCTGCTTCTTCACTGACACCCTGTGAAGTCCACACAGCTGCCCTTGGTGTGTGTTCATTTATTTGTGTCTCCTGTAGGTTAATTTGTCGTTGTCTCTTCACGAATCTCGGAGGAGTCGTGTCGCCAATGAAGGCTGTCTCAGCGGTGACGGTCCTGCGAGCAGGGACACGGACAGCAGTCCTCACCGGGACCGTGTAGGGAGTCACACTCATGTGGCTTCAAGGTGCCAAACCCACACGGGAGCCAAGCGTGTTCTCGAAACGCTGACTGTAGTTTCGTGCAGGGAAAGAACGCATGCAAACGCTCAGATAACTTTGTTACCCCCTTTTTCGTGTTATTTCTACTTCAAAGATGCCCAAAGAGCAACCACTTCACAACTTCACTGCTCCAAAAAGATTATAACAGTTAAATACTAATATATATATCACATCACTATTAGTGTTGGAGGTATTTATGTAATTTTCTGTTAAACATGTTTTATGCTTCTTTTTGTAACTGAAAAATGAATAAAATGTTATTGAACTGAATAGTTAATATTACTGGATATTATATATTTAAAAGGCTGGTCTCAGGATTTAGCACAGCACTATCATTTGTTGTTGTTTACAGGACTCAGCTATTTTCAGACACTGGGCCAGTTAAAAGTGAGGACTGGAATGATTATGAAGAGATCTGTGGACTGCCTGATAACATTGGTTGGTTGTAGTGCATGTAAATGAAAATGTGTTTAAAGTACAATTTGTGCTCCTTGAACACTATTTTACAGGCGATTCGCAAATTTTTTTCCTATTAAAATATTGCTTACAGTGTCAGCAAAGAAAGGCTCCGACATCATTGAAAGACTTAAGGAGAAAAAACAGAAGGATCACACAGAAGTTCTTTCTCGGCTTCAGGGGGATCTTTCTGCAGTCAGTGTGGTATGTGATGTTACTTTTCATTCTGTAATCACGATGGATGTGCACATGTTGCCTATATCATAAAAACATTGTGTGTCATGTCTTATATTGTGGCTGGAATGTTTCTGTAGTTTTCACTCTTGCTTTTGTTCCTCAGGGCTATGAATCGTTGCTCAGACGGACTGCAGAAGACATGCTTCTTAAACTTTCAGAATATGATGACAATGTGGAGAAACTTCTGCAGAACACAGAAAATGTTGCAGATTTAGAAGCCTTTAGTTACCAGGTAGGAGACGCAGAAGTCAGAAACATTGGGGGGAAAAAAACAGCTTTTGTCTTTATTTTTTATATTTGCATTATATATTATTTAGTTAGTGCATATTGACGTTCTTTGAGAACAGGAGAATCTTCAGTCGTCATTTGTGTACAGCCAATCTCTCAGCTTTTTGTACAGCAAAGGGAAGCTTTTCCACCAACTGGGTGTCAGGATGGAGACGAGTCTTGATGTCCTCTTTTTGTATCTTGAGGGGAAAATAACTAATATGACTTGACTATATGACTTCTCCTTTAGTTTATGTAAAAAGGTGTTGGAATACTGTTTGCAGATAGTTTTTTATTTTGTAACCGTTAATCTCTTGATATTTATACTCCCCATGCAGGATCTGCATGAGATTTGGAACACTTTTAGCCTCGAGTCAACTAGGAGGAGAAAGCACATACAGGAGCTGGATGAGACACTCCTGAAATATGAGAATGAACGAGCGACAGTGGTAGGCCTGTATCAAGATGCGGTTCAGATCCATCAACGTGCATGTAAACACCACGAGGCTAAGCTAGGTGTTGTTTCTCCGTGTTGTTCAGATTTCAGCATTACTAAGAAAATACGTGATGAAACTTGAAAAAATCAGTTATGTGATGCCCAGTGACGTCCATCGGCTGATTGACAGTGAAGCTATGGTAGGATACGCCTTATTAAATAAAGCAGGATTTCATTTAGCTGCATATATTTAATTAGGTATTCTATTAAACGTAAGCTCCCATTTTCAGATGATAAACCAAGCATTACTGGCAAATAGACGAGCTTTGGCCAAACTGAATTTGAACTTGATGGAGAAGAATCTGCAGAAAGAGATTGTGCATCGGCAGAAATGGGAGACCAAGCTTCAGGACTGGAAGAGAATCAAAGTTCTTGCTGCAGTCAACCAGTTCAGGTAAGTTAGTTATAAGACAGGGCTTTTGCTTCCTGTATGTGTTTAATGCATACAGATTTTACTTGGCATATAATATAGACATGTTATACATGTAGGTAATCAAAGGTTTTATCATCAAATGTAGAGAAATTGAAAAAGGAAGCATCTTAATTTGATGATTAATTAACTTGCCACACTCCCTGAGTAGAAATGCCATGAAGAGTCCTGAAATTCAAAGCCCTGAGAGTGTTGAAGAGACTCTGATGACCATGAGGACGACACAGCAAGTGTACAGTCAACAGCGCATCCAAATACTTGAACAAATCAGGTATTCACACTTGGTCTGCACGTTTAATATGACTGATTTTAAAATTTGCATTATTTTGAATTTGCATTTCTATTTAAAGAAATTTGACTCCTCCAAGATGCTCCACGTCATTAGCTGCTGAATGGCACTCTTCCTTGTCTTCAGTCAATGAGCAAATTGGTAAGAATGTGCTTTTTTTTACATACAGTTTGCAAACATTATTTAATTACAGTTTCATTTGGACCTTTGTTTCTCTTTGTGAGCTTGTGTTATGCCTTTTCAGATTGCATGCACATTGAAACCATGAAAAAACTACATAAATGTTATGAGAATACCTGGCAGGGCTGTTTGCCTAAAGTTGAACACTTTAAGGTTAGAGGCCTTAGAATTTCCATGGCTTCCATTAGTAGTTTATTTATATTACTGAAAATCAGACTCACCCTGTTTATACACACAGAATGAATTATCTACCTATGGATTCACACCAGATGAGATACAGGACCTTGTTAATGCTGAACTGTTGCCTGTAATTGACAAGTTGCAGACAGGAGGAGAGGAGCGTTTATCAGTAATGGATGTAAGTTCAAGGAAATAACCTTGTGATGGTCTTTTTCACTCTTTGTTTTATAAGTGCAATAAATTGGATTATGCAATAACTGAAGTTCCTACATATGGAAATAGTTCCCTGCTTCCTCTTTGATGCGGATGACAAAGACTTTGCTTGACACCACATCCTTCTGTAATTAAATCGTTTAAATAATGTGTTTTTTTTTCACTTTACAGAAGGCCTTTGAGGATTTGGCCAAGACTGCCACAGTTTTGAGTAAGTCGCTGTTTGAGTTTGTGCACGGTGCTGCTCACCTCTGGGATGTGCACAGAGCCGGGCTCCAGAAACGAGAGCAGCAGTTGCAGGATCAGCTCGAGGAGGTCCGAAGCAGCTTTGAGCTGGACAACCAGGTGGGGCACTGCTCCTGGTTTTGTTTGTTTTCCTCATGTCCGTAATGGTGAGGTTCCTTGGTAGGTTCTTTGTGTGATAACATGATGATATCCCCTGTGCTACTGGCCACTGTTTTGTTTGTGACTTTGTTTCCAGAAGAAAGAGGCTCACCTGGATGTGATGATGGACAAACTCAGGCAGGAGAGCACAGAGGAGGCCCTCAAAGCTGCACTAGAGAAGATCATTACTTTTTTAGAGGAAGTTAAGAATGGGTAATCAGAAACGTATTTCTTCTTTTTGTGTTTGTTTTTGTTGTTTTATTGCAGTCAACATATTATGTCCTAAAGCAAAGCTAATTTAATTTTCACCTTCTGTAGATATGTCATGCACTATAAGGAGGAAGTTGACACGTTGGAAAGTTATCCTGCAATGGTTCTGGAAGAACTACACACATACCGCTCAGCAGTCAGCCGTTACTTCGGTATCAAAGAAGTTTCCCTCCAGGTTGATCCCATATGTTGTACTCCAAAATAAATAAATAATACCTCCCCCACTTGTAAGCATTTCTTTGAGGTTCTTCGGTTAAGCCCACGTCTATGTAAGCATTTCTTTGAGGTTCTTCGGTTAAGCCCACGTCTATGTAAGCATTTCTTTGAGGTTCTTCGGTTAAGCCCACGTCTATGTAAGCATTTCTTTGAGGTTCTTCGGTTAAGCCCACGTCTATGTAAGCATTTCTTTGAGGTTCTTTGATTAAGCCCATGTCTATTTTATATTGCAGAGTCTGGAGGAACTTCACGTGCTTTATCCCACGCTTATGCTGGGTGAGTGAAAATTTCACTTCTCTTGTGGCCTTGTGACCTTTTGATATGCAGTGGCAGTTTATTAGAGATCTCTGTCTTATAGGTACATTTGTAAGTGTTCATTGCCACACAGTTGGTATGCTCAATTTTGTGAGCTGCCACTGGACACTGATAAGGGATAATGCAAGTTATGTATGTAAACCGAGGCATTGTTTATAATAAAGTGAGGTTCTTCGTAAAGTGGGTGAGTATTTATATTCTTAGCTTACTGTTCGTGTTTTTTTTCTTCAGACACCAGTCAGATTTCCAATATTAAGAGGAAGAAAAAAATTGTAAGTCTGGAGAACAAGTGTCCTAATGATTCAGACCTCTCTGAGGTAGGCATTTGTGAATGTTTCTGTCCACCATACCCTATTGTGTCCCTGCAAGACATATAGACAGTATATTTGTTTTTGTTTACTAGGATGAGCCTGATTATTTCCCACAAGAATCCCGTGACACTCAAACCTGTGAAACTTTCACAACTGCAAAGGGAAATGTGTTGAGTTTCCAGAGTTTTGCGACACCATGTGATGGAGAAGCTGATTCAAATCTAGAGGAAGTTAAGCTGGCATTATACCCAAAAAGTCTTGTGGCCGAATTGCAAAAAGTGTAAGAAAATGATGTTTTAGAGCAACAAAATAACATTTGCCACTTGTTATTTCACTCTCTAAGTTGACTTTGTGTTCTTATGTCAGTGTGAGAGAGGAATTCTTCAGTCACCTGGAAGAGAGATATCACGCAGTTCTAAATAACACAGTGACCATCATGGAAGCCAAGAGGGAGGAGTTAAAGTCTAAACTAGAGCTCCGCCTCCACCTCCACCAGCCTCGAGCCAAGAGGATTGAGATGGATATTCACAATGTCAGAGCAGGTGTGTTCCTGCTGAAACTCACTGTACTAACAGTACTAACTTTTACAAGCTTAGACCTCACTTTCAAACTGAAAGAAGTGAAATCTAAGGCCTTAGAGATAGGAGGAGGAGAGTCATGGAGAATCAGGCACGCAGAGGTGGTGGTGGTGTTGAGAGGGGAAGTTCTAGGAAGTTAGCTAAGGGAACATTCCAGGGGCATCCTTACTCCCATACTTGAGTTATTACATAACTCGATTAACTCTAATACTAGCACGTTATTAGAGATGTGAACAAGTTTCTTATAAAATTACAGTAATTAAAATGGATCTGTGTGTGTGTGTGTGTGCGCATGTGTGTGTGACGTGGCCAGCTGAACTGGTGTTGCATCGAGACCGTGTGGACAGACACTGCAGAGGTATTGTACAGGCCTTAGCTAAACTTCGCACTGACTTCAGTGAGCTGCAGATCAGACAACACGCAATAACTGAAGACTTTCGCAGTCAAATCCACAGCATGGAGGATACTTTTAACAGTGCTACCAAATCTGATAAGTAAATACATCCCTGCTTATTCAGTTATGACAACAATGAAAATGTTGACGTACTTGTGCACTGATGAGCTACTGCTAGATCACAAGTGTTCATCCACTCTTGTGAACAGGCTTGTGAAACTCAGTGCTTCGCTACAAACCAACTTTGCTGAGCACATGAATGTCATTCAAGAATCACAGAGGCACTTCAGACAAGATGTGGAGGTCAAATGTGAAGGCCTCAGAGAAGCCAATGCAAAATTTATGAAATCTTTCAAGTAAGTGATTTGCATTTCTTTGCATTTTCCTGTGGACCCAGCACAAAGCAAGGCGCAAACATGCTCCTGTGTTCTTTTTTTGTTGTAAAGGTTGTTTTCTGAAGGAGGAAATTTCACTCCCAAAGAGATTGAGGTGTATCAAAAGCGTCTAGAGAAGATGGCCAAACGCATCAACTCGACTGACAAGGCCCTAATGTTGGAGATGGAGGGAACAGAGTCCAGGCGTCTGGAACAGGTGACCATGAGCAGGAAGGTTTTACTGAGTACCTGTGTTACCCAGGTGACCATGGAATACCTGGGCATTAACACTTTCATGTTTACTTTATCAGGCAAAAGACATAATCAGCAGGTTTGAAGAGAAGCTTCACTCTCTGACAGTGGATGTAACGTTTCTTGAGAAAATTCAAGGAGTTCTCACAAACACACAGGTCCAGATTAAAGCAGAGGTATTTAAAACACTTCACTGGGAGGTAGAGGTGATACCCATCTGAAAATTTGCAGTCAACTCTAAAAGCATATATCTGCCTCCCTGAAGGCCTTCAAGAGTAACATGTGGAAAAAAACTATCAACACTATGATTAGTGAACTGGAAGAAACGATTAATGCCTGTGCCCAACCCAGTCCAGGCACGAGGGTAAATCTTCCCCTCTTTGACATGATCACAAGCATGCCAACTATGTATGTATGTGTGTGAACTGTGTGCATGTACATAATTAAAATGTAAATGTACTGCAGGTTGTAACACCAGGTGACCTTTCCAGCTTAACAACTTCTCTGATAGAAGAACTAAGAAAGAGATGCCATTATCTTGACTGTTTTTTGGTATGTTAGTGTGCCACTACAAGCCAGATATATTCCACCACATCCTATGAGATGATCACTCATCATCATCATGTCTACACTGCAGGACCCTTCTATGGCCATTGCACTTCCAGACACTCCCCTGCAGGGGGCGTTTGCCGTGGCTGCTCGTCCACGGTCTCGTAAGGAGAAGGTAGGAAGTGCAGCCAGGGACCCCCTCCTGCAGCCCAGCCGCATGGGTGTTGCCTTCATAGAAGATGCGGCTGTGGGCGTGATCAAGGCTCTGCTCAGGTAATGAAGTAACGCACCAAGTCATTAAGCGAAGGGCTGAACAACTTACAAATACTGAAGATTGTAAACTGTGAGGTTTGTGACTACTTGTTTGCTTTAGTCTATACTGAAGATTACTGAATAACACTAGTTACAGTTCATTTTTAATCCAAGCACTTCATTGGTCATTTAATTTCCATGATTTTACCTTTTCCATTCAGGGACACAAAGTTTATAAATGACATGTTTGCTGTTTTCACTAACCACCTACATTTCTCCTCTCCACCATTCAGGAGAGACAAACCTGAAGAGACCAGTGCAGTTCTTCCACACAGTAGCCCAGCGTCCTTAACAGGTGGCGGCCATGTTTCTCACTCATCACCCTGAACGATTAACCTTCAGCTCACCTTCAGTTTAAGTTAACAGTTTTGTAACCTTGTGGTTTGCCTCCTGATGCTTCAGGCCCTGGTAGACCAACCTCTTCTGTGGGGTCAGGTCAAAGGTCAGGAAACAGTCACAGCCAGTCTGCCCTGGATACCCTGGGCATGAAATCGGCCGAGTGTGTCAGGTTAGACATCACCTCCCTACAGGTCATTTCACCACATCACAGCTCTGTGGTGGAGATCTATGTCCTCTGAAAGATTGTTTGACATATTATATGGTATATTTCATTGCATCTGGTATGGATAGTCATCTTGCATTAAATACCTAAAAAGCACAAGTTTTTTTCTTAGCTGATTTTTAAAAAAGCCCTTTTTTCTAGGTATCTAGGAATATTTATCTTAAATTCATTATTTTTCAGTGTGAAGAGATTCTCCAAACCTACTCGGCTTGATAAGAGATTCCAAGTGTTTGGCACTAAACCTGAAGATCAGGAGAACACGTAAATGTTACCAGAGCATCCAAACTATCAGAACTAGTCATCAAGTATTACGTTTTTGTTATGTCTAAGTAATCGTGTTCTTGTAGTCTTACGTTTAAAGGTTGCATTGACAACATCCTGTGGGAGGCCAATGATACCCTTCTGCGGGTGGCTGAGGTATCCACACCACTAATTACACTCTTAATGCCAACCTCTGCCATGATGCGTGGCATTTGTTCACTCATTTGAGTTCAAAGTCATTTACGTTTAGTCGTTTGACGTCAGGATTTTTACAAGAGGAAAGAGCGCCGCCCTGTCAGCCGTCCGCAGTACATACAGGATTCGTTTGAGCAATGCGCAGAAGAGATTAACAAGAGGCTGCTGCTCTACCAGAGCCAGTCACAGGAGTATCACAGCCGCTGTGTGCAAGGTTAAAGTCTCCCTTTTACATTTCATTCAAATTACAACGTCCTTGACATGCTCGTCAATATCCGTACCAGTGAATAATGGAACAGCCTTACAAATATAAACATGTTTGGTGTTATCAAAGGTCCAGTAAAGACCCAAACGCCAACAATAAATGCACAGATCAAGCCATTAGGACATTTATCTTACGCTCAGCTCTCTGTGTAGAGTTCCGACAGCAGTTGAAGGCAATAGAGGAGAAGATCTGTGAGATGCCCGCGGTGGTCCTCACCAAACTGAGCGCTCGGCATTCGGACGATCTGAATCGGAGCGTGACGTTTGTCCGACGGCAGTTTGAGCAAGCTAACCAACAGTGTGAGCAAAAGAAGGCAAGCAGAAATGGTCAACCCTGTGGCGTGTTTATGTTGCCCCACACGACTGACGGGACACCGGCTCACGTTGTAATACACTCCTTAGAGCACGCACAGCAGACAGCTACGTGTGCGTCTCAGCCACCCGGCTTGTGAGGAGCAGCTGAGCAGGCTGGTTCGGGCTGAAGAGAACAGGCAGGAGGAACAGAGACGGACTGTTCAAGGCACCAGACTGCAGCTCGAGGTCATGTCTGCCTCGTACCATCATTCCAGCTGTTACAGCTGTTATTGACGAGTTATGACGTGGACTTTTGTTTTTTCTTGTTTTCTTAAAGGCATGCATTAGAAAACACGCTGACGAGTTTGTGACTGCTCTAGCCGTTTTGTCAGAGAACCTGCTCTTCCAATTGGACAACATCCTGACTGTTGATGAGGTCAAAGGTGGATGTAGGTATCTTGTTGCGTAATGGGTTTGAGGAAAGCAGTGATTTGTGTTGAAATTGTGATGCAGACTCGCCCACCTGACTGGAGCCTTAACTTGAAAAACGTTTTGATCGCAGTGGCTGAACGAAAGCAGGAAAATTTCACAACCCTTGTTCGTCAGAAACAATCTGGTATCTCGCAGGAAGAGGAGAAAACCAGAGCTCTAGTAGAGAGAGGCAGGAGGTACAGAACAAATGGAAAATACTTCTTCAGCACATTCTGTCAGTGGTGCATGGAAATTTGCATAATTAGTTGATTTTCGTGTTACAGGACTTGGCCAGGTGTCCACTACTTTGGAGACACTGAGGGCTCATCTGATAACCAGCAACAGCGACATACAGCCACCATCACTACAGCTAAAACCACAGTGGGGCATCTTAAGACTATTGACGTTCGAAATGCATTACATAAGGTAAGGAAACGCGCTCTTTTTTATTTTTATGATTGCTATGTTTTCTCAAATTCTTTTACATTTTTTCAAAACCTTATACCACAAATCCAAAAACTCAGATGCAGATTGTCCTGGTAAAAGCAAACCACAAAGCATCTTTTCCAAAGCATCTTTGCCCATAATTCAACTTTGGTTTGAAACACTTTTATCAAGGATGCCAGTGAATTGGTGATAATTCCACCAGAGAGAAAAATATATAATTGTGCATATATGACAAAATATGAGAAAAAAGTGAATACAGGAGAATGAAGAGTAGAAAAAAGAGCCAATTATCTTCATTGTGATTTAATGCCTGACCAACACATTCCAGTAAAGTGACTGAGTGGAATGGCCACATTTGAGAACTACTGTTGAATTATTCATAGAATCGAATTCTGTGGTGAAAGCTGACACTGACCCAAACGAGAAGGAACGACATTGTGGCTGTTCGCGATTGTCTTGTTCAACCAGACAATCCCAAAGACCGGTGTCATCAGAGATGCTGTGGTTTGCTTAATTACTCAGGTGCTTTACTGTGTGTTTCCATTTCAAAAGACAGAATAAGCTAATCTGAGGCATAAGTTTTGAAGATAAAAAAACGACATATATCCTACTAGTGTGGGGTGTTTACTAAAAAAACGCACTCAAAAATGTCCTCAGTTGTTATGACGGTGGTGCAAAGCACCAACACGCTGATCCGTGCACAGGTGTTGACTGTGAAGGCCATAGATTATTTTTTTATGTGAAAACCATAAAAAGCCTGGGACCACTCCAGAATCAAGGTAGGAATGTCCTCATAGGATAAAGCCCAACAGGCAGAATGCCTTAGTACTGATTTGCAATCCCCTTCAGGCTTTTTAAGGCGTTCCTGGCTCTCCCAGCTCTGTTGCTTACGTATTGCACTGCAACATGGCCATTCAATGTCTGTCCCATTCATCTCAATGCAGATCTCACCGTAGTTGCTGTTCCCACTTCAACCCTAGTCTGTTTTGTGACTTTGGCTATTTCAAATTCCCATAGATCTTTTCATCTTGCCACATTGGTTCAAAATCAATGTCAACATTGCTCAATATTTTAATACACATTTTTCTGGAGATATAGTCCTTTATGGTTCTCCACAATATGGTTCTCCACAAAACCATTAGTGTTTAAACTATGACACCCATGTTATTTGCGCTTTACTGTAGTGACTGGAAGTTTTGTGTTTTGGGTGTTTAGGAGTTAGGAAATGTAAGAAAAGAGTTTAGGAAATTAGCTAATTTTGTGCATCAGGTGAATATGGTCTAAACATTTATTGAAATGTTTTTAAAATATCAGAAACTGCGTCAGTGACTGCAAGAAATGTTCCAGGCAAATGCATTCCCAGCATGACAACTGAAAGCGTTCTTGTTGTGCTGACAGAATTCACTACACTGTACTTGTGTTTGGCCCTAGAGCTATAAGCAGAGGGTGACAGAGGAGCTGGAGAGGGTGGAGAAGACCAGCAAAGAGCTGGAGGCAGAGCTACTGCACTGGGAGGAGCACTGGAGGAACCAGCTAAAGATCCTCTCCACACTCAACTCAGAATGACCCAGTTCTTCATTTGGGGGGTGAACCTTTCCCGACACAACAGCCTTTCTGAATAAAACAACTTTTATGGGTTGTATTAAAAAAAACCTAATTTATTTCCTGTTTTCAAGTCGTTGGTTAGTGTGCAGCAAGGATTAGTGAGAACTGGAGACTGCAGCAAAACGTGTTCTCAGTGCTACATTCACACTGTAAGAAATGACACCTTATTAATACTTAATACACAAAAACATCCAGGTACAACATTTCTTAGGAAGAAGTTCTATAATAGGTGCATCTTCACCCAAACCTTGATCAGTCTTTCCTTTTCTGTAACTATGACGAGACATTTAGTGTGCAATTTCATATCCTGTGTTCTGAACTGAAATAAGTAGCTTCTTAAAAATGCTAAGCACTCTGTAATTTCCTGTCTTCCCGCCATACTGTCCTGCGACACATGGCTCTGAGCCACACCTGTCCATCATAACACCTAACCATACCTGTCCGTCATAACACCTAACCACTCCCCCGATTCGTCCCAGCTGGGTCAGGTAGTCCTTGGGAAACATTGTGAAGTTGAACACGGCGGATCAGTGCTTGCGCAACAGAATGTCCCAGCTGTCTTTCCAGCGCAGAGAGGCCAGCTGCTGGGCCGTTAGCTCGGGCTGGCCGTACGTGAGGGGGCAGAAGGTGCGGTAGCACAAGTACACCGAACACAGCGCTGCCAGGACAACGCCACTAAACGCTTTACGATGAGAGGGAGATCTGGGAAGAGGGGAAAACATGCATTCCTACATAGTAAAAACTTTGAAAATGTCATAACATGAAGGAAATAAACCATTACCAATCCTTAGTATAGCCTAAGGCAAAGGGTGTCAAACGTATGGTATGCAGGCTGGGAACGACCCAGTTATGCCAAACTAATTTAAAATGGCATACAATCATTTTGTGAATTGAACTGTCGTTCTGTGTTATTCCACAGACAAAACAGGAGGAGCAGTCCACCCAGGACCAGTTTACTGGCGACCGACAGAAAAATGCCAATTATCAAACTAGCGATATTGGAGCATATAAAAATTTTTGTAGGGTTTTTTTTTTTTTTTTGCTACGAATCGAAGTCTCTTCATCTGATATATGATCCGAATTCAATTCGCACATTCAGAATGTATGCTTCAGGTAAACTACGATAAATCAACACACCCCTGGCATTTAAGGATACCATCAATCTAAAATTCAGTCAGAGCTTTTAGTAGATGCGTAAAAATGTGTACAAGAACACAAGAGCAAGCTTCTTAAAATAATACCGTAGAGTCACCTCAGTATGTGAGTGTAGAGGTGCTCCACAATAACGGGGATCTGCAGGATCTGGAAGGTAAGAGCAGGAAGATAGTGGTAGAGGAAAAGGGTCTTCTCCATCAGGAAGAAGGGAAGGTAGTTAACAGCCCATCCTCCAGAACAGACCACACCAGCCAGCACCAGCTGCTCCCACGAGGCTAAGAAATGCGAGAACCAGGGGGTCAAAAAAGTAGCAACGTGCTAATGAGTTCAATCAATGACGATCTACATATATGTTCTACATGTAGAATGATTTAATGTGTATAAAATGCACATTACGGTGTATATAAATAAACAACCATGTAACCTTCGGGGATGTCTTCTATTTTCCGTCGTCGTCTTAGCAGATAAGTTAAAAATAGGAGCACGTTCACAAACAGCGCCATGTTAGCGAGAGTCCAGGTGACTACGTTACCCATCAAGTGGATTTGAGCCTGAAAGGAGTTAATGTAGCTGGATTTCACACTATTACCTGCCAATACATTTCAATCAGGTGTTGATGAGAGTACACCGAAGGGGGTGTGGCAGGCGTACATTACTTGATGGATGTAGCCAGTATGCAATATTGGTGTCCATGGTGATCCATTCCAGAGGTGAGGAGCTGTACTTGTGTTCGGTCTCTTCGCTTCTCACCGTTAGCATCTTCCACTATTGCAAAACACACAAAACACTCGTGATACAGATAAAAATGGCTGACCAGCTGATGAGTTCACGCTGTAGGGTCCAGCTACCTGCAGCTCCATAAACCTGGCCATGAACGTGAGATTTCTGCTTGTGTCGACGTAAGTAGGGGATTTGAGCTCCAGTTCCCTCTCTCTCTGCTCCTGACCTGAGAGCGGACACAGTGACGACATTCACACAGCACTTTCCTTGGGAAGAAAGGAGGTCTTTTTCTCTTTCATCAATCATTCCTCCCATACTTTTCCCATAGCGATGCTCTTCGACGTTCCACAGTCCGCTCTGCTGGTAACCTTTATAGATCTTATCTCCCACCACCTCCAGCTGTCGAAACCCCCACTCTGGGAGTGAGGCACCACTCAGCTACACAAGAAGAGACAGAATTATGTGTACAATAGAACCTATTGTCATATTATTACATTATGTTAATGGCTCGATGTTATGAGAAAATGAAAACAGACAAACACACACCTTGAGCACGGCGGACGTGTTGACATGCACTAGCTGTATTTCTGACATGATCGTCTTCCACACATCTCTATCAGACTCCCTGTTTCTTATGTCCTGCAGCGTGAACATTAACACACCAAACTGACCAAACTCTCCTATACACAAGTATTTTAAAAAAGCTCAGTGTTTGAGTAACATTTATTATATTATAAGGTCATTCACCACTCTCCACAGATTTTGGGCTGGCATGGACACATTGAAGTCGATATAACCAGACACTTCTTGAGCATGAGGGCTTGTGGGAGCTGCGACGTCATGTCTAAGAAACCCACATAGAAGACAAAGAGAAGACACGCTGCTTGAGTTTCAGTGTTCAACCCATCGGTTGAATACGTCAATAAGTGACTTGCATTAATGAAGAGGTGTGGCACCAAGGATGGATTTAGACATTAGCTCAAGCTAATGCTAAAAAATTAGGGTGATGAATATATAAAATCATTGCAGGACATTTTATTTTTTAATATGCATTCATGACACCTCTGCATTAATGGTCTAATATCTGATAACGCTAAATTCATGTGGTAGTAAGGGTCAAAGAGTGACGAGGGGCGGGGTTTGGTTACGTGTTGAGGAATCGTGATGTCATGCCGTGCAGCAGCTGTATGACATCACCATGCCTGACTGGTTTAGGAGGGCTGGCCACCACCAAGCTCTGTCTGGAGGTTTGGGACAAATCAAAGCGAAAAGCAAAATTAGTCAAAATCAGACAACATTACAGGCGTCCTTTTCACTAGACATTAAGAAAACAATTCAACTGTTACGCTCACAAAGCATTAAGGCTGTGCACACCTGCTTGGGTCTTTGATAATCCACCAGTTGTTGACATCTTTAAAAGGATAGCAGGTCACCTGTTGCTGGTGGGAGCTTCCTCGACCATCTTCATATCTTCATAAAAACAGAACAGCCAAAATATAATTGAACGCATCAAGGATTACCACCAGGATTAAGCCCATTACTAAGTGTAGCAGTTTAGTGCGATCTGACCTGATTGGGTAGTTGGCCTTGTGGGAATGAAGCCAGCACGGTACGGGTTTGCTGGACACACTGCGCAGAGTGACCTGGGAGCCGAACGCCACGTCCAGAGGTTGACCTTGAGTGATCCTGGACAGGCCCCCCTGTGGACCACAAAATGCACCACTCTGAATTCATATTAGCCCATTGTCCTTTTAGTGTAGTCACCGTCAATGTCTTCCTCTTGCAAATACACATCAACTGTCTAAACTGTATACATCTGGTAAAATAAAATTATGATTAATCTTATTTCCTATTAAACAAGAACATTTTAAAACCAGATTTCATATTGTCACGTGACAAAAAACTAACAGCAGAGAACCTTTTTAATGACAACCAAGGAAAGTGCTGAAATATGAGCCGTACCTCCAGGCTAGCTTGAAAAGCACTGCTCATCATCTGATCATGTGGTCCACTGTGGCTCAGCAAGGACAGGTGTACGTAGAAGAACCCCAGGTACAGAACAGCTGGGAGCACCACAAGGGCCAGGGACCGGACGACGACGTGCACCAACACCTTACCCTGCAGAGGGGGAGGGCCGTATCGCTGGGGAGGCTGGTACACACCGAGGCCCCGGAACCATCATACATGGGAAGGTCTCTTCAAGAAAGGCTTAAAAAAAAACTCACGTTGCTTAAGGTTTTGTCCCCGAGTACATTCCAGGTGTGAACTGCAGCCAGACCAATCAGAAGCACGTAGGTGAAGAGACCCATGTATTTCACTCTGAGAAAACAGATTACCATGAATTTCAAACACCCAGAACGCTTTTTCACTCTGATACACAGCTAAATAGTTAGCAGTACTAATATTATTACAAGTTTAACAGTGCATACTTAAAACCGCCTGGCTAGAGTCTGTGGAGATTGTGTGACCTATACTGACTGCTGATGCACTTACCCAACTCCAAATGCACAACTTCCCCCAGAGAGGAAGAGCCACAACCACCTGCACGATGAACTGAAATCACACAGATGTTCACCATCACATGTTCACCATCACTTGTGTGGCAGCACATGTTCACCAGCACATGTTCACCATTACATGGTCACCATCACATGTTCACCAGCACATGTTCACCATCACTTGTGTGGCAGCACATGTTCACCAGCACATGTTCACCATCACGTCAGGAGGACAACGGGGCACGAGGTGGTGGTCTTGATCCAAAACCGCTTTAGCTCCTCCTACCTGTTGGGGGCGTTGTGAAAGCGCAGGTAGGCCACAACAGCCAGCAGCAGGAAAAAGATGAGCACGGACTCCAGGAGCATGAAGCGAGACTGCACGATCAGAGAGTTCTCTACGGAAGGGAGGATGAGATCAGATGCCTTCTAAACCATCTCAAGGACTTGAAAATAACTTTCCAGATATGTTTTTCTGAAATGAAATGCTTCTCTTGGAGGGGAAAATTGTCTATACCCATGACGAGGAGCAGAGAGGCTCCCACTGCAGAGAAGTGGGAATAGCCCAGTTCGACCATGAGAAGATAGCCGAGGGGCACGCAGAGAGACCCTGCCACTGCCGGGATGACTCTGAGACACCATACAGGAACGTTACTGGTGTACTCTTTGACGGGGTGGGACAAACAAAGGAAACTAATGATTACTAATGTCATTACTGGAATTGTTGCTGCAGTGATATTAGTATCAAGTAGAGTAGTAGAGAAGATTATAGAGATTTATTGCCATTGTACATGATACAACGAAATTCTGAGTGTTACCTAGTCACGTAAAAAGATTAAAAGAATAAAAACAGTGCAAGACAACATATATACATAAAACATTCCACGAGACTGTCGAGACAAATACTGATACTGATTTTATAGCAGCAACATGGTATAAGTGAGGCAGTTATGGCATGATGGTATAACTGTTTTTATTATATGGCATAGTATAACATATACTGTATATAGTATTAAAGTATTATAAATAAAATATTAATAGCAGCAATATACGTATGCATCATTATAAGTATCACAACATTCCCTGAACGATTAACTTTACAGAGAATGACTTATTTACCTGCTCCAATTCTGTTCCAGACAAAATTGCCGTCAAACCCCCCTAGGTAGCCTGTAAACAGAACCGTGTTAAAACAACGTGTACTGAAATAACGCACTAAAGACGGAACATGGTCTCACCTCCTAATGCTTGAATCATGTGGCCCAAAGGTGGTCCACTCTCGTCGATGAAAAACAGCCGTTTCATGTACAGAGACACAAACTGGCCATAGTAAACTTCGTCAAAGCTGTGGCACAAAGACGTATTATAATGTATGAGATTCATATTCACTCAAACAGATTGCATGCATGTACCACTGGGATATGTGCTACAAAAACACTTACACAACAGCCCTGGGAAACTGTATTCCGTACAGTCTGGTTACAAACCCAAACGCTGTCACCGCAACCAGCAGTACGTTTATTTCCAGTGTTACAGTAACTGGTAGTTTGACGCCCTGCATGGTCCCCTCCGCCGGCTGACTTTGCAATTAATAGTATAACGTACAACTGCTGGGTAAATACATTTCGGGGACGTATACTGCATTTAGCTAGTGCTCCATCTTCTGAAAACAGGTTTTATTTCTGAAGAGGTTTTACTTCTGAGGAGGTTTTACGCCTAGTCCGCTTCAACTGATGGTCAATTGAATTGCTTGGCGATCTGCAAACGCTGCGTGTCAACTCGTGGTCTTTTATTTACACATGCTTTAAAATAAACCTTCTCTTTTACCATGTATATTGCAAAGATTATCGGTCATTTATTTTGCTAGCAGTATATCATGTGCTGTGTACAAATAAAAATAAATAAACCAGTGAGTTTTCTCTTGCCCAAATAGATAAGCACTTCCGATTTTCATTTACAATTTCAAAATAAAAGTCTGTTTTACAGGCTATAAAGGCAGGACAGATGTCCAAGCAAATTAGCTAATTGTTGAATTGAAACATAATAAGTTTTCATTTCAGCCCCTCTACCCCTCTACACCTTTAATGGAAGCACACTACATATAAACAACGGATTGAAAACAATCAGACACACACAAAGGAAAACATCATTCATAAATGTTTATTTAAAAACAGTAAGAACAAATAGCAAATCCTGATTAAAAAATAAACAAGTAAAATACCACCAGCGTCACTGTTACATGAACAAAAAGACACTGTTCTCTATTTAATGCGACACTGGGAAACAGAAGATTAAACTGCTAATGGTTCGAGCACATGTCAGAAGGGTATCTTTTTTCACTGATTTGAGGTAAAATTGGCAGCTAAGGGGCAGTCATGGCCTGGTGGTAGGGAACTGGTCTTGTGACCGGAGGGTCGTGGGTTCAATTCCCAGACCTGAGGCCATGACTGAGGTGCCCTTGAGCAAGGCACCTAACCCCAACTGCTCCCCGGGCGCCGGGCTAGGGCTGCCCACCGCTCTGGGCATGTGTGATCCACAGCCCCCTAGTAATCACTAGTGTGTGTTCTAACTGCACAGATGAGTTAAAAGCGAAGGACAAATTTCGATTGCGGTGTAAAAACCACAATTGACAAAATATGGCACATTTACAAATACTTTTTTAACAAATACAAATTATTTGTGCTTCTATGTTTTGCACAAATTCAATCTTTATCTAAATGTATTCACAAGCACAAATATGTAGAGACAGTATTAGATTTTGCATTCATAAAAAAAATTTATATATTGCAATATAAATTTAGAAATATTAGAAATAACTAAATTAGAACACATGCATTTTATTTAAAATTTTACATGTGAATGGAATCAATTACTTATCAGGCTAAGCATAACATCTATTATCTTTAGAATTAAAACTAAAATGATTTTTTTTACTATGCTTTTACTAGAAAATCCCTTAGTAGTATATATCCAACTCTGTGCATTTACCTATATACTTTTTGTAGCAAGGCGCTTAGATTGACGGGGTGTTAGCTCGCCTGGGACTTTTCTTTTGCCTTGGGATTTCTCTGTCTCCTCTTCTTCGTGTACTTGTTTCGCCGTTTCTGCCTCTGTCTTCTCACCTGGACTCCCCTTGCCCTGAGGCAGGTGCGTCTTCCGCCTTGGTGATCTTTTCTCAGGTGAGGTTGATGTTGATGACCTCCCACGAAGGTCTTGTTTTATCTTTACAACAGGTTCCCCTTCCTCATCTTTGGTTTGATCTTCACATTCCTCATCCTCATTTTCCTCTTCCAACTCTGAAGTACACAAACCGGCATTGATGTTTTCCTCTACTGTCTTCATCTGCTCCTCTATCTTGTCCAGAACTGTATTTTTCCCCCCATCAGTCAACACTTTTGCCTTTGCTGCTTCACTTTCTGTGATATTTTTTTCTTCCTGCTTGTCTGAAATGACTTCACTCTTGTCTGTTGAATCTTTCCGTTTTGTGCATATCTCTCTCTGCTGTCCCTGATCAACAATCTTATCAACAATCAATGCTTCCATATCCATACTTTCAATATCCGGATGGACCCCTGGTTTAGATCTTCTTTGTGGTGGAGATTTGACTATTACAGTTCTATTTCTAAGCCTTATGCTTGTGAGTGTCTCTTCCTCAGGGTTTGGACACCTGCTCTGGACACTCTCACCCTGAACAAGTCCCACACCCTCTTGTTCATCACTCTGAGTTTTGCTATTGTCACTGGGTGCCTCAATTGCAGTATAATCTACTTCTATGGTAATCTCTCTTACTTTATCAACTTCCAGTTTTTCTTTTTCCAAAATATTCTCCTCTTGTTCGGTGTCCCTCCTTGGTGTGTTATCTGTACACAACTCCACGTTTAACTCTAGGTTTTCTGTTATGCAGACCCCTTCATTCATCTCTTCAAGTGTTTTCTCTTCCTCTGCAATGTTGGTCTTGTTTACCCTTTCCTGACGTTGCATTGTCTTGGCAGACATCTCAGTCCCACTCGTTTGAATGAGTGAAACTTTATTGCAGTCCTCAAGTACAACAGATGTTTGTTGGAGTTTCATACCTGAAGTTGACGCCATGATATTCTGCCCCTGCTTGTTTTCTGGTGCCCTTCCTGCCGTGGGCTCCTCCTCGTGGTCTTCGTCGTGGGCTGCTTCTACTTCAACACCTTTCACAGCTTCAGCGTCTTGAAGATCAGGCGGCTTCTCTCCATAGGTCCTTGCTGCTGTAGCATCTCCAGGGTCTTCTGATGTGTTTGTGTCTTGTTCTGTTACCTCTTTGACATTTTCCTGCATGTTATTTTCATCTTGAGGACAACTGTCCATCGTCTTCTTCTCCTCTTCACTGAACTCTTTTTCAGTTCTTTCAGCATCTAAATCGCGTTTACCTGTCTTGGTCGATTCAGTTTCACCAGCCTGTTCTTTAAGTCGTTTAGACCGTCTAACTGAGATCCCAGTGGATTGTGGATTGTCAGCATGTCGTCTTTTTAATTCCTCCTTGTGTGCAATATCAGAATTATCCTCTTGCACCAGTTTAGTTAGAGTATCCGATTCCTCATCATCAATTTGATTTGGCTTGCAATTGGGATCTTCAGCTGGGGTTTCTTTAACTGTGCTGGCCTCCTTCATGGGTTCCTCGTCGTGCACCTGTCCTTGGCCCACCACAGTCAGCTCTGGAACTCTGCATGGATCATGTTTCACAGCACCTTCCTCCATCTTTTCATCATTGCGTTCATCAGTTTCTTCAGAGGCGCCCGTGGCAACGTGAACCGTACCATCATCCATCACCTTGTTTTCACTTCCTGCGGTTTTCACCACGTCTTCGTCTGTATGCTCTTGTTCAGATGGCTCAATCTGAGATGCCGTCTCTTCCTTCTCCTCTTTCTCTGCTCTTCTCTCTTCTCTGGATCTACTAGAAACATTGTTCCTATCCAGTTCTTGACTTCCTTCATCCTGAAGCTCTGACGATCCTTTAGCAGCTACACTGCCGCTTGTTTGCTGGTGCGAAATTTTGTCTAAATTTAAAGGCTCGACTGAACCCTTCCAAACTGAGGTAACTTCCTTTGTGTTCTGCCCATCTTCTGCTGGTACCATTTCTGTGGCTGCTGCTCTCTCTTTGAGGTTACTGTCATCTGTTGTTTTTGGATTTAAATATTCAGTTTTCAGATTTCCCTCTTTCTCAACACTTTGCTTTATAGACCCAATCAAATTTTCATTATCCTTGTGAACTTCTAAAGATGAGATGTGTACAGGATTCAGGTTGCGTTCCTCCACCGTCACGGTTTTTATCTCCTCAGTGCCTTTCACACTGTGTCGCGTCATAACCGCAGTCACCTCTGTTTTCCTGAAGGCCTCCTCAGAAGTGATCGTAGCTTCCTCCGTGACAGGTTGGATTTGATCATCTGGAACACACTCCTTGGGTTCAGCCGACTCTTTGTGGTCTTCACACTGAGGATGAGTGACCACCGATTCGTCTGCCACACCTTGAGTCAACGTGACAGCCGCATCCTACAAAAAATGACATGTCCTCTAAAAAGTATGTGACTACAAAAGGATCTGGTTAAAAACAGCAAGGAATTAGACTAATCAATCATTGAACAGTCGTGATGCACCTATGAACTCAGACTGTTCTGTCAATCACATACCTCCTTTACATTGAAAGGACGTACACCATCCTCACACAACGGCTCATCCACCAAGCACTGCTCTCCTGTCTCCGCAACTTCTGCCCTGTATCAGACAAACTTCTAAATTAGGATGGCCCACATGTCCTCAATGCATTTAATCACTGAATAAAGTGATGAAAATTGTTGTGTGACCTAATTATTTTCTTAGGTGTCTCTCCTATTTCTTCTCTAAGTTTGTGCTTGAGGTTTGTTCTCCCATAACTTGCTGTAACAGGCGTGTCCTCAACCTCTGGAATGATATAGAAAGTGATCTTCTGGCTCTTAGAAACAACCCTTAGAAACAATCCATAGAAACACAACCTTCTACACAAAACTGCTCATTTGATAAGAGTGTGAGATACAGCATGCATGGTCATGACTACCCTTTACTTACTTTTTGTTGATTTAATATAGATTATCTCCTAGAATTAGAGAATACAATGAGGTTATAGCATGTTTTTACAAAATTATATAAATAAATATTAAAAGTTTAATAACTTACCTCAACCTCTTCTGTGTACTGCACTGTCCTCTCTGCTTGTGTAATCTCTTCTTCCGTTATTGTATTTGTTCTGTCTGCCTCCACATTCAATCTGCTCACAACTGCGTGATTTCCTATTAGGAAGTAATGACTTGAAAGTAAACAAAACGAACAATTGTTTTGGATCTGATGTCTTAAATCCACCTCTGCTCACCTTTTGCCTCAATCGCCTGTAGCCTTTTACTTATCCGAGTCTTCTGGAAGGAGGATCCGATACCTTCAACTTCCCAAAGCACTTCTGTGTCTGCTGGATATTTGCTGAGATACTGTTGACAAACTGTCCAAAAAGAAATGTACAATTGCTTGTGTAGGGCAGAAAACAACATTCAGAGGTTACAATTTCAAATATCACACTTGTATGGCTGTACCTTTATACATTGCTGTTTTAAGTGGATATTTCAGTCCCAGAAAATTACTTCTGAAACCGTCAACAAAGTCCTCTAACATGTGTAGACCGTATCCATTGCCACGATGACTCTTTCTTACAAAAATTGTATCCATTACAGGTAACTGATAACACTGGGTCGAAAACAAACCGCACAAACTTCCTGTTGAGAATGAGAACAAATGAGAAAATTGGAACCAATGCAAACTTTAAAACCAATAATCTTAAAATGTACACCTGATAAAGGACCACGGTACCTTCAGCCTTGACTGAGTAAAAGCCAATGGCCTCCCCATCTTTCCAAAAGATTTTGGCTATTTCATTTTCTCCATGGCAGAGAAATTGAACATCATCACAAGTCATCTCCTTCGTTCTGAATATGATTCTGTTGAGAACATATAGTACTATCCTCTCTCCCAGGGTCGTGACCTGGGACGGACAGACAAAAGGTTTTACACTCTACCTCATTTTTTATACAAAGGAAACATGATGTGACATGATGTGAATTTCAGATGAAACCCAAGTTAAACTATATAAATGTGAAATGCAACATCTTAGAAAAATGAAGTCAGTCAGGGTTTAGTTGTGGTTATAAGGTAAGAACCTTGAGCAGTCCTGTACGTGAGGGGTTTCTTGTTTTAAGAATGTCCTCAACTGACCACCACTGATCCAGCAGGTAAAGTCCAACAACTGACAACAACATATGACTTTGTTAGTTATAAATATATAAATAGTTTAACAATATAAATGTTAAGATCATTTCCATATTTTATCACCTGTAAAAAGGTCTTCTGGTAAAAACAGTGCAAGGACCTTCTGTTTAATGTTCTCTCCATAGAGGGGTACAAAGCCAATATTTCTGAGGCCAACCTCTATCTAGAACAAGGAATAATAATATGACTTAATAACTGATTACCAACTGATTCAAACTAACTGATTCTAACATTATTCAATTACCGGCTTGATTCACCACTGGCATATATGAAATAATAAATTGCAGTCAGGTCTCATTATGAATATCGTTTGCCAGTACATTAAGAATAACATTTCCAGTACATTACTTTAAACATGAAAACATAGGAGTGGCATTAACACATAGGCGTCTGTTTCAGACATTATGTAAACAGTACACTCTCACCTGTTTGGAGTGAGGTAGGGTGAAGCAGTCCCGTACGTCTGGATTTCCGCTCCGCAATTTGGACATGTAGTCCTCTGCTGAATGCTCTAGGTATTCTGGGTCCACTCTGTCCAATAAATCCACCGGGAATTCCATCCTGAGTTACAAATATAATCACACACAGATGTTAACGCCAGTAAATTCACCTTCTTCTTCACCTTTCCTTAACTCACTTGCTCCTTTCACAACGTTTTATTCAGAAATCAGGAGCCGTGTGACTTGCGAGTTAATTATTCATTTGTCCAAACTTTGTTTTCGATCAGAACCTCCTTCCCAATACATAACACATCAAACATGTTCAGACACCAATGGAAAAAGCCCCCACATCGTTCAATTAAATCACGTGACCATTAACTTCTCAAGAGAGCACTTAATCAACAAAGCAGTAGCCAGAGACTGGCTTATAGTACTCAAGTATAATTCAAGTATTTATACTTTTATTTTTACACAGAAATTTGCACTTGGAGACAAGGCCTATCTGTGAGGTCGACAGAGGTCAAACATTCACATAATCTGACATTTTAATATGAAACCAAATGAAAACACACAAAAAAAACAATTGATCAAAACAAGAACCATGTGGAAATGGCCAAACCTGGTTTAAGTGTCGAACCTTCAGCTCTTTGCAGTCCGATGTCAATATGAGCACATGCCCAATACGGCCGCACAGAAGCAAACACAAACAAGTTTCCTGTCTGGGATTTTCACTTGATGTTAAAGTTGAGATTCCACCTCCAAAATTATTCAGCACACCGACAGGTTAGAATGGATGCGTACACCCAGAACAGATGTCACTGCTACAATAAAATAATTTCTGCCCCATGCGTTGGGCGCTACCTTCCTAATTCCTCCCAGTCTGTGATGTTCTCCACCCAGAGCTCCACCCAAACCAACATAAAGTTCAAAGTTTAAACCCATCTTAATTAACCACTCGTTTCCTGGCAATGAGTCTTTTGATTTGTTAAGAAGTATGTCACATGTTCTTTTGTTTTTAGTGTCAGCATTCCTTTCTTTGCCATAAACAGCTGGGTTTTCATCAGAACTGCCTCCAGCCTAGTCTGGCCCAGAAAAGAAACAGGCATGGCACAAATATCTTTAATGTTCACACAGCCTGTTATGTCCTTTCACTTCAGACACAAGTATTGCATCTAACTGATAAGGAATTTGTCCCCAAGAACGCTGTGCCGTAAATGTGATTTGAACACTAAAAATTTTTAGAAGAGCCTGGAATGAAGGATGTAAATGTCAACTGTCTTACAGTTTTTGACAACTGCTAACATGCGTTTCCCAATACTTGTGATACATTATCTTCAGCAGTTGGCCACATGTTTTCATCCACATCACATCTGATGTTGGCCCTTGCCATGCACCTGGGACAGAAAAGCTTGGTATGCCTTATTCACCCCTGGTAGTCTTCAGCTGAAATGTCTCTGCAGCCGGGATCCATTGCATCCAGGAGGGACATTTGGTCATGGGGCCGATGATCATACACCTTCAACCTCCAGACTGAAAAAAGTTCCTTAGTGGTGTTGAGGAAAGGTGAGATGGGCGGGAGGAAAAGGGACATCACTCTTGGATGGTCTATAAACTAGTTTGTGATGAAATGCTACATTGTCCCATTACAAATGTCCTCGTGTTTCCTCCCACCTGTTTCATTTCTGCTTCTGGAACCAGTTGTTGGTAGAGTTCATTCAAAAACGAAAGAAGGAGGTCACTGTTATAGGGACCAATCTGGCATTTGTGAAGGACCAAACCAGCACTTGAGATTGCAGGACAAATTGTTATATTTGCTCCTCTCTGACCCGCTACATTACTGTACTTCATTTTATTTCATTGATCTATATGTGCAAAAAATATGTATTACAGTAATAACTTTTTCAGCTGCCTTTGTTTTTGCAGAACTTTGCATTTTATACAGTATTTAAGGTTTTGAACCTTAGGTTTTCATTTTTGACATGCTGTGTGCAAGCAATTTTAAATAAGGCAAAAATGATCCAGAATTTTGTTATTGGATAAAATTTAAGCATTATAAAAACATGTAAAACGACTACGTTTTTTGCCATAACAACATGAATTGAACTAATAGTATAGCCACTGAAGACTGATGTTGTGTTCAATGTGTTTAGAGTTTTGAAAATGTGACTACAGATTAGACAAATGCATGTTAGCAGTCGTCAAAAACTGTAAAGGACATAGCAGAAATGACACTTTATTTATAGGTAAGTGTTATGTCTTCATGTCTTCAGTATATGTTCCAATACAGAGGCCACAGGCTCCACTGTGTACAGATACGCTGCAGGATACCCAGCAAGTCCAGGACGATCATACACATACTGACAAACCACTGAACACATAGAAAAGGGAGTGATCTGTCACACACAGAAATAAACACGCAAATGAATGCACAGAAGACCTGACACCTCCCTTCTCAGGTTTTACAAGTTTACAGTCACTGTTGACTGTTGTTGGCTTCGGGGAGTCAGCCCCTCTCTCTCTCTTACGTCAATCACACGGAGAATTAGCCACAGTGAAAATAGGAAAATAAGAAAAACCACGTCACTTACGCTGGCGGCCAGATGAATAGTGCTGTATCTGCCTGTTGAGGAGAAGGTGTGCTGTCTGTAAAGTTAGTTAGGAAAATAGGAAAGTAAAGGTCACAGAAAAATGGGCAGGAGTGTTCTGCTGTTGTGTGTGTGTGTGTGTGTGTGTGTGTGTGTGTGTGTGTGTGTGTGTGTGTGTGTGTGTGTGTGTGTGTGTGTGTGTGTGTGTGTGTGTCTTTATGTGTGTGAGCATGTTTGGATATGCTGTAAGCAACTGCAGTGCATTCCCTCCACCGCTGCACACCCCTGAGGTGTCTGCACAACAGATTCCTCCTAGATCACAACCCCGGTCCCACGGCTGTTCCAGAGGCAGGAACTGCTTTGTGAAGTTTTTAATAAAACCCTGAAACCGTTTTGGTTTCCTGTGGATGACTGGGGCTTAAGCTCAAGGCATCATCAGGTATTTCTGCATTGAGTCAACAGATGGAATTAGTTAAAGTTCCCCAGATCTTAATCGATACAAGAGCCGAGTGTACATCTAACACAGAGAGTAGAGTCTACCTGTTCAAAACACTGTGCAATATCACCCTGCACATATAACGCCAATTTCAACTTCACATGTACAATGGACCTCATTAAACAGACTTTTCTGGCTAACATTTCATTATTTTCGGGACCTCACAAGGACCTATGAGACACAAGTGAAGAAATACAACATAACACCCACTTTCACTCCACACCAGGTAGTCAACCCACACACTGGCATGAAAAACGTGTGGGTGCACAGTCCCATTACCGTCTAAGATAGCGCCCACTGCCAAGTTTGGGTTCCAAAGTGGAGGCACGTTATCCTGTGCTTTCCATGTAAACAAAATATACACGCAGCCTCTACTTTTTTGTCACGAATTTGCATTTGTTTTGTTTCAATTGTACTTGTCTTGGAACAGTAAATGGGACACCGCATAGCATAATGGTACGTTATAGACCAACACAAAAACGACATTTATCATTCGGTGTAGAAAAAACGCATGTGTTGCGTGATATGGGCTATTTGACATTTTGGTCTGGTTGTGTTTTCTTGTGACGCAGCATAAACTAACAGACTCGTCTCTCTAATGCAGTGGAAGTCCTCTCTCGCTGTGTTAAAGCCACTACAAGCGTGCATTTTCACCAAATCTACTAAATCTATGCACTGGAATAAATCACATTTTGTTGTTTTGTGATATTTAAAGGTTTAACCAAAAAGTGTTTCGACATGTTCCTGGTGTTCCTCCATAATGGAATTTCGACGGTACAACAACTTCATGGTGCATAAAAGCTGGTGAACTGAAATCACAAGGCAGAAAACTTACTAAAACACTTGATGCATTATCAGCACGTAGCGACAGACCACTTTGTTCTGATAAGACTTTTGTTAAGTAAACAAAATAATAAGAAAAAAGCACTTACCCGAAATATTTTGACAATGTACTCTAACGTATAAAGATAAATTTATTTATGTATTTCGTTCCGTGAACAGCGATGATAGTATCACGTCGTAGTTACATAGTGGCTGGATGTGCGTGCATGCTCTGAAACGCCCTCCCTCCGCACGTTTGGGAGTTTTACACACCAACAGCTTAGGGGAATGATAACACAATCACATTATGTAACACAAGTCAACTCTCTAACAAACCTGGATGACAATAACGTGACCCAAGTACTGAATGACTTAACAAGTGAAAATATACAGGCTAATATGAATGACCTCAAATGTTTCTACTGAAAATACTTGCTTTTGCCTCAGGTTATTTGTTAAATCTGTTTGTGTAATAACCGACTATACAACACACTTTTGGGGGGACTGATCTATCTGGTCTTTTCTCTCTCACACAACAATGAACAGATCAAAGCTTTTCATTCCCATAGACGCATCTTAAAACTCAAGTAACTCAAGACTCTGCAGTAGCAGCCTAATGGCACCTTTAACCCTCGGCGCGCGCTGCAGCTCCAGAACGGTTCTGCGTGGCGAGTTTGCGCACGTGCGCACTGTTGCCCGCGCGCCTCTTCCACGGCAGGAGTCTACAGCAGCCACAGCAAGCTGGCATATAACAGCTGTGAAGGTCGTGAAACCAAGTAATGTCACTGGTGGTAAAAAAAAAAAAAGATGGGTGACGGATAAATCAGGAGGCACCGAGCAAAGTGACGTGGGTGAGGTATCTTCAGCCCCGGACGAGAAGCAGCGAAGCGGCCACAGGGACCTCTGATGGGCGGATGAGACACCGGCGCACAAGTCGTGGTCCATGATGGGAGGATTGAAGGGAGCAGGGTGGGAAATAATCACAAAAAGTATTTGTATTTGCAATTTGTGTCTAAAAATGTTAAAAGGAGACCGTGCAAGATCCAGACTTTAATCTTTAAAAAGTATTTTCAGAGTATATTTTCAGAAATATTGTTATTACTTTCTTCAAATCGTTTAATGAGGCCTGTGTATCTGTTCTGAATCTCACAGTATTTAATATAACTCCATGGTGTTTAATCTGGTGTATACTCGTTTCTCATTGTTCCGTTTTGATTCCAAGTTTTCACTCCCTTTCTCCATGTTTCTGCACGTTTGCATGTTTCTGCACGTTAGTAGCGCTGGTAAATAGTGACTGGATCCTTGACCACACGGTGGCGCTATTACTCCATTAACACGATTATAAAAATTATTTGTGCTAGCGGTTACTTGTAAATATGAACAATTGTTAATAATAAAACAGTGAGACAAGTTATTATTTGTTACATGTCTGTTCATTATATGATATTAATGCAGCGAAGCACTGAAAAACGCGATGATGCCATTTTAAGATAATATCTGGCTGCTGAGATTTTTTAAAAAGTGTATAGCCAAACTGCATGACAACTGACAGTCAACACTGGGATGGCGTGATAACCTTGTTCGAGTGGTTGTTGGGGGAGGAGGTTGATTCAGCTACAGATCTGATCAGAGATCAGTCTAAATGTAATTATCAATTCATCTGACATTACGGTCATTTGTTTTCAATGCTTGAGAGATCCCCTCCCTGTCGAATCTGGTCAGTCTAGATCAGAAAAGGTAGATGACTGGTCTTAAAAACACTGAACCACTTTTAAATAAGTGGTTGCAAACATGTTTATGTGGTCATACGACCTGACCCAGTTAACTTGTTGGTTGATATTTTTGCTGATTGGTATTTTTTATTCTTTGAGACAAAGAAAGCTTTTTTCTACACACAGAAAACCGAATGACTGTCCAGTTTAAATAATCTTATGAGACATGAGTTAGTGGAGGTCTTTAGTGATCATTTAATCCCATGGAGGTGTGTAGTTACTGACTTACTCTCTCCTGGCCAATCAACATATAGCACAGCTCTCAATGGCCACGCCTCTCCTGAGGGGAACAGACCAGCTGGTATGTGTGAGGGGGTGTTTATCTGTCCATACCTCCCCCAGCTATTGATCCCTGTGAGGATCCTCACCTGTCAGCACCCATAGACACAAATGTATTAAGACAACTGACATACAAGCCTTAACGTGAATTATTGAACGACACTGAACCCACCAGGGCTTTTTTATTGATGAACCCATTCTGAAACACTCCTTAATCACTCCTCCGTCTACATGCTTGACTGGTAAGACGTGGAGGGAGACATATTAAAAAGAATATGATACATACTATTAACAATTGGGCCCTTGTGTGGCAGCGACTGAACCCAGGCCTCCTGTTACTTCCTTCTGGTGGTTCATGCCAAGTCTTGATGTTTGAAGCTTATTTCCTTTGTTTAAACAACGTGTGTTATGGAGGTCTAGTCTGACTACATCACTGATCCCGAAATAATTAGTTTTCTCAGAGACAGCCCCATTCACATACTGCACTCAAATTCCTGACATATTAGCACAAGAATTTACTTTGCTGGCTATTTGCATAAATCACCTACAGTCACCCTGCCTACAACATACAGGTGAGAAGCACAGTCACTTTGCCTTGTTAGTACATTATCATCAACACTCAGGCAACAAGTTTAAAAACGTATCTTAATCCTACTTAAATCTCTTTAATGCTCAGTTTCTGGGCCAGTTTTTCTTGTTGTCCTTTTAAAAAAAGGTCTATAATGTTAAACCACATAGAAAAGTCCATGAATGTGCTAAGACAACAAACAAAAAACAAAAAAACAACACCCCCTGTCCCAACATTTGTTTTAGAATAGTTTATTTTTATATTTATATTTTACCACTAGAAGCTAGCTCCGTGTTACCAGTGTCAATAGGCCATCAGCACTCGCTGGTCCGACTTGCTGGTGTCCTTGGGGTGTATGAGCGGAGCGTGCAGGGTAGTGACGAGTCTCACTGTGACTGTGGACCGAGGTGCGGGCAGATAAAATAAAGGCTCTTTGTTATTGGACTGCCTGCCCAGGCCCTCTCTGACCACGCTGCTGAGTGACAGGGTTTGTTTCATGGTTGCCATGGCGCTCACATGTCCGTCATGTACCCAGAGGCCTCTGCCATCAGGTAGACAAAGAGTTTGATTATAACCCCGATAGTGCTTCTGGTAGAGTGTCTGCTAACAGCAGTTAGACACGCAAACAGACGCAGAGCTGACTCAGACCGACTTTCGTATTTCGTTTAGGATACTGTGGCTCCGCTATGACGCCCAGCAACAAAAAGTTGCTTTGTTCTGGGGGGAATTTGTAAATGTCTTGAACGTTTGTTCAAACTTTTACTGGTCAGCTTTACTGAGGCCTCCAGCTGCTATCTGCTGAGCATAAATTACTCTTCATAACACATCACGCAGGACGGGAGAGTCTGTGAGATTGTAGTAATAGTGCGACATTCTGAAATAGCACAGGGCAGAATAACACAGACGTGAGACCTCAAATGTGAGCTATGTGCCAAAGCCCACACAGTCTCCGCTACTGACACACCTCACTGTGTGCACAGCGCCGTGCTGATAGAGGTTCTCTTATCCACCAGCACTCAACAGAAATGTGAAAATGTCTCAATAATCTTTAACATCCCTTAACCAAACCGTAATCCTCAGATGTCCAGTGACTTTCACACTTCTATTTACCACCGTCACCTGTTGTTGTCCAGGATCCACAACCTGGACATGAGCAGTGACTGTGCTTCGTATGCACTACACAAATACAACTGAACTTAACTAACCTTGGGGGTGGAGAAAATATTTTCAGAATTAGCACTCAGTGAGTTGTGCTACAGGACCTCAGAGTACCAAGAAGTCACTGGTTTCAGGCAACTGTTTCAGTCAAACCAGTTTCAGTCACCAGTTTCAATCAACAGTTTCAATTGACATGTTTCAGATGACAATCTGACTGAAGTAGAACGAACTATCCTCCGTTACTCTGGGAGACTCCAGAAACCCTCTCGACGGTGACGTGACTGAGTATAACGTCTACATGAAGTAGCCAGTGTTGGTAAAATTTACCCAGTGATGTTGTAATTCCTTGTAATAATTTATTAGTTACATTATATATATATATATATATATATATATATATATATATATATATATATGACCTCACAGCATGGTTTGCGTTTGTTGAATACGGGATACTAACCCTACTGCATAGTACAATGGGGACCAGTATTCAGTATACAGTACATACTGAGTGCAGTATGCATCTTGTAGTCGGCCATTTTGAATGCAGCCCTTAATTTGGTCCTAAAAAACTCTCTGTACAGGGGCTTCTCCCTCACGACCTCCTTAACCGCTGTTTCATATTGTTGGATGTAGGTGTTCGTATTGACAGCTAATGTGGACGACTGGCCAAGTTCTAGAGGGGAAAACAAAGAGTATCAGAGCCATTTAAATATGGAACACCAATACTGCTCTCAGTTTCCTTGAAATGCAAATTATGTAAATGATATAGAATAACAATAACTAAAATAGAACGCACTTAAAATGCACAAGAGAATACCATGGGTCAGTTATGAAAGAAGCCCTGAAATATAATGTACGTTTGTCTATGCAAAAACCAACCAAGAGTTGGCCCATAATCACTTTGAATAAATGCAAAAACCCGCAGATGTCAGGAGACCTATGTAAACATATTTTTCCAATTATTTTCCAGTGTTTAGAGTCTTGCATTGTTTTACCTTGGCGTGAAAAGCTGCAACACTTACTAGTAATTATTCTATAAAGTGCCAAAAAGAGGTTGTGAATTTGGGAATTGAGACGGGAATTTGGAAACTTTAAACTCAGTTCTTATATAACTGACACTTTTATTATTGAACTATGGCTGAACATACATTTGCATCGATCACGTGAACAATGTAAGGACTTGTGAGTAGTCATACAATACTTAACAACGCATGATGGAAGTGAAATATCTGTCAACTTGGGTATAATTACGTACTCTAAGACTCCCCTTTTCATTCATGGCCCTGTGTCACTGTATGCGTGAGACTTGAATGCTCTTTGCAAAGAGCTTGCAAATAAATACAAAAGACTTGGTTCTGTTCTTCAACAATCAAACTCTAATAGTGGCTTAAACAACCCAGTTGGGACACATCAATCTACATATGAACAGAAACAAAATAAATCAATGGTAAAAAAATGAATAAATGAAGTGATTATGATTGTGAATGCTTATATATTTCATTATATTTACTAACACATAAAATAATAATGTTTCTAAGCAAATGCCAAGACTTAATCTCCTTCTGAAATACAGACACAGGTTTAATTGTTATGCATTTCTGTACACACTTAAATTTATTTAATGCTTGTTAAAGGTTACCATTTGCTGGTATGTAACAGGACCTGAACTCCTTTAGGCATTTAGTCAAAACACATGCCATGTCCACCACAAAACATCTATCTTCGTCAACAGAATGATTACTCTCGTTAATAGCATGTCCTACCTGACCTTTCAAACTTTTTTGAAGAAAGCTGTAAATGATGTATTTCTTTGTGTACTGAGAGAACGTGGCAACCAGGATGTAACACGGGGTGTACAGCAGTCTTTAATTTGAACAGATCATGCGAGTGAATTAAACAGTCCAGTCACCCAACACACTCGTTTCATTTCAACATTTAAATGACATCCCTAAGTACTGTATCAGTTATGTCTCTTTTTGCTAGTGCTAATGATAATAACTCACTAGCTACTATTTCAGCCCTGAAATTTATTTTACGGCTGCCCTCAGGTGGACACAACATATGGCCTCGTGATGACGTCTACCCAAATGGAGATTTTTACTCATGGAAAAATGCTATCAATGCTTTATGAAGTTACATCACCATGTCAGTAAGGAAACAGATGTTCATGAATTGATTCTTCCGTAAGAACTTCGTGCGTAGTACCAGGCCAGACGACACACAAGCACGCATAGAAAACATTTGACGCCAATCTAAATTACAACACAGTGATGTGGAATCCCCCATGTCTGGCTTTTGAACTCTCTGAGGTAGATAGATAGCTGTTGCCAAGGGTTCTCAATCTGCCACCAGAGATTGGGAGAATGATGTGGTTCTGAAGCGCACGGACATATTTATTTCTTCTTGTGATCTTATCAGTACTTGTATAGTCTACTTACAGTCATCATTTTCGTAAGTAGTGAGTGTTTTGAAATATGCACAAACTTGCTGTCCCAGACTAATAAAATTAGTGAATCAGTCATTTCAGTTTGTTATTATCTTTATTTAAACAAGACATTGTCCCATTTGTGCAACACTAGTGCTTGCTCTCTGAGAGAATTAGTATTTCCAATACAATAATTCAATTGTTTTGTGTAAGTCAAGAGACACTGCCACAGAACTCTTAATATCTTATTATCTTCTTATTAAGATAAATGATGTCACTCATTTCTCTCAAACATGCCTTCCACATATTGAAGAGGCACTTAAGGTTTTCATAATAATATTTAAAAAACAAATAAAGTATTTAAGTCTTATATAATAAAAGTCACTGAGGTAGAAACTGGGTATTCCATATGCATATGTAGCACATGTTCTTCCTTCTGAAGATATTTCACTTTTTTTACTAAAGCAAAAAATAAAATAAAATAAATCCATATTTCAGTCTAGGATGAACCAGAAAGGCACTATTCATCTCATCCATTGAAAATCTCTTTTTGTAACTGACATACATAAGAATAGGTTGATTGTTCTGTCACAGTTATCAAGGGAATCAAATAACATTTCACAAGCACTGTTTGAATCCAGTACAAAAGCAAACACACAAACACTTTTAGACCCACACTAAATAAATAAATTTCTTTCTTTTCATTGGACATTATTCAATCACTGTCAACGTTTTTTCTTTTCCGCAAGTTTCTCCTCGAGACATTTAATAAGGAAAGGGTCAACCTTGGGGTCAAATTTGTTTGCAAACCAGTGGCCATACTCCAATAACCACCGGAGCTCTGCGGCTCCATAGATGCAGACACTACGCATGTGCATCCCGGTACACGGGGGATACAGAGACTCTTCCAGGTAGTTCCACTTCACCAGCCTGGTCTTGCTCTGCAGGTCAGTGACGTCAGGAGCGGAGCGAGGAATCTCTCCGGGCACCCCGGGCACCCGCACCAGCGTGGCCCAGAAGTGCTCGTCCGGAGAATACGTATCGGCCGACCACTCGAGAAAATCTTTTGCTAGGTGGCTGGTCTGCACATAGTGGACAAAATCATGCGAAAGTACGAAGTAGGCACTTCCTATAAACATCTCAATGTCATGTGGTGGAGGGCTTTTGGTAAATGTAGTCCTAACGGGTAATCTCTGGTACTCGTAGGGCACCTCCTGTAGTTCATACTGGAAGCTGAAACGCTCTTTCTTCAAGTCGCTCGGCCGGCTCGTCTCCAGCATGTTTGCACCATCTAACTTCTTCAGCTCCCCCACCAGCTCATGGTTGGACTTGAGTGGGAAGTCTTGCCCACACAGGTTAATAACATATTTCCACTTGACCTCCGAACTCATTAGGTCTGACAGACAATTGAGGTCAGCACTGAGTCTTGTGATGTGTGCATAGTGCACTGACTCCAGTTTGGAGGCGATTATGATGTTTGGAAAACACTTGGCCAGGTTTTTCACTGCCGCGATGAACGCCCTGGAGGATTTCTGATCATAATGAACGCAGTATATATTATGTGGTGCGTAGATGGCTCTAATAATCCTCTCCACCATGGGCATGTTCTTGTGCACCACTAAAGAATAGGCCAGTGGAAAGTCTCGTTCTTCTTCAGTCACCGTAATGTCATCGTAACCCCTTGCCTTGCTATATTTTTGACAATTCTCGGTGAAGGATGCAATGCTTTCATCATCTAAATCCACAATGTCTTTGCGCCTTAGCTCCAACGTCTTGCCAATTTCCACTGGATCCAGCTGGTAAACGGCTGTACAGTCAATGGCATCTTTGTTGGCCTGAGTTCTGGTTGATCTTCCTGTAATTCCATAAGGATCGATGTAGAATTTGTTCTTCATTAAAACCTTGACGTAAACAAGCTTCAGAGCACACACTGTGAACAATATTGCAAATAGTAGGTAGAACTTGTGTCTCCGCAAAGCAACACATCTCCTTTTCATTCTGTGGCAAAAAACAAAAAAAACAGTGAGACACGTAGTCATTCTTCTCTTATCTTCACAAATTCTATGAAAATAACTTCATCTGGTTTAATCATTTAGGTATTATCTAGTTCAAACAATTCAATGCATCGGTCATATATATGGGTCAAAACATATCAACATGTAATTTGTATAGACTTCATGTGCTTGGTCTTCTATTCCCAATAAACAAACTGATTCCGTATTTCCTGTATACACAACTCATTCATATAAGCATGCTTCTTTCTTTACTGATGTCAGCTAACCAGTAGGAACTACTTAATCTTTAAAGTCTTGCGCAACACTCTTAAAGCAGGTACCTCTCCTACCTTGGACTCTAGAAATGTGCCACGTGCCATCAAAATCTCCAACCTGTTGGAGGAATAAATCGTATAAATAAGCTGAAATACATTCTTCTGTCTTATATCTACATTAGATCAGACTGCGGTCCGCTTTCACCTGCATTATGTGTTCGTGTCTTCAGGAGGTAAAACCATAAGAACCAAAATATTAGTGTTAAGGGAACGACCTAAAACATTTAAGTGAGTCTTTTCACTACGACAGAAACAATATGCACTTTGTAGCCTAAATACACATTACACGACAATAAATACACAATAAAAGATGAATTATAAACGCACGTGATAAACAAATATCCCGATATTCAAAACGTTAAGCATTTGTTCTAAACTGTAATCTAAATCCGTGTTATCACGCACTTACATTTAAGACCTCGGCTTGTGTTTTTTAAGAAAACGAGTTTAGTTTTCGCTCGTCTAGCACGAGAAGGTCCTCCATTCGCCCTCCGTTCCTGTCGTTTAACTCGGAATCAGAAGAACGAGTTCAGGAGCTGCTGATTTATCTGCTGACGGCAGCGAGTGTGAGGTGGACGGACAGTGGGCGTGGCCTAGGCAGCAGTCCATGGTCAGTCGAGCAGGTTACATGGCCCCGCCCACAAACGCGGTTAACTACATACAGTAAACTGCAAAAACTTTTAAGACCCACAGAATTGAAAAGACTGAAACTAGGCTATAGAAGAGTTTGAAAGGCAGAGCCCAAGAGAAACACATTCATTTAAACTTCATATCAGTCATAATAATATTACCAATTACCAAATAATATTACCAACACTACGATGAGGCCAAACGTTTTAGATTTTGTCATAACCAGTTTAATTATCAAACAAGTGACATAAATTACTGTTTAACAAACACCGCCTAACAACGCTGTAACAAAACATTTATTACAAGGATTACAGGGATATCTTTGTGGATCTTTCAGGTCCAGATTATCACAGGAATTTTAATCTTCCTCTAATGTAGCGCTTCAAAATTCCCAGTCTTCATTACGTATGAATAAGTCCCAGTATTTGTCCATGATGGCACAAGGCATGAACTCCTCATCACTGACCAGGCGCACAGTGTAGATGTCCAGGAAACTTCTGTTTGTTTCTGCCAAGAAAAAGGTCAGCGTTTCCATTGTATTAGGTCAACAATATCATCTAATTTACCTTTCATTAATCATCTAATTTACCTTTCACCAATAAATGTATGCCTATAAGGGCACCAGCATTTCTCTTTAAATTAAATATTAAGCAACGTACTCAAAATAACACTTATTTATTTCATCCAGCATACTAAAACTTTCCTTTTGATACTAATCTTGGTTGGCAGATATGAGAATTTTGCAGGGGCGTGTGTGTCTGTGGTGATGAATGGCGCTAAAGCAGCCTCCAACCACAGCACTGTACCTCCAACACTCCCAGCCGCACCGCACACCGGTGGGTGTCCTGTACCAGTGGGTTTCCACGCACGCTCCAGCGGCCGCTGCGGTCTCTTTTCAACACTCAATCCGGCGGTTACAGTGTAATCCCACAGTGACCGTGACTGATACGTTACCTGTAAAACGAGGACGGGTTTGACTGACTGAGCCATGTTTCATACACCAACAGCCAGACCGCAGTCTCATGAAGATTTCTGAAGTGTTTGTTATACTAGGCAAGCGCCAAGCGATCCAGGCCAAATGACGGTTAGCTTTACTCTTTACTGTACTCTCTGCTGAGAGCATCACTTTTCCGTGCAATCCCCATTCCCAAAAAACGAACCAACAGATGCCTCTGAACATATTTTGAATCCAAAAATATTTTTTGGACACAAATGAACATCCTGACTTGTCACAAAGGCCTAGGACAGTCCAGTGATGATCCGAGCCCTGCCGCTGAGGACTCTGACCTTCTCCCAAGCAGAAGTTGTGGAGACGGGGCCACCCAGAACATCGCTGACCCACTCCTCTGGAAGGAGGAAGAGCTTCCCGTCGCCGTCTCTGATGGAGCCATCCTGCAAGAGAGAGGCCTTGTGGCACGATCCCTTGAAACAAAACACAAACATAAAAGGATTATTCTTAAAATGTATGCAATTAAAATGTTTCAGAGATCACTAAAGTCAGTTTGCTGCTAAGTGGCATATGTAATAGTGACAGAAAAATTGCACAGAAATTGTAGTACCATTAGCGTTAGCTCCAAAGTGCTCTCCTCAGGTTGAATAACTCCTTTACTGATTAGACTTCTCAAAGTGCTGCCGTCACAATCTGGCCCTGCATATTCTGACCGTACATTAGGATAAGCTGTGTTTGAGATAACACTCTCACTTTCAGGAGTCCCTCGTGTCGTAGCAGTCTGGGAAAGAGTAAGAGCTGTTTGGCATCCTGAAGCAGCAGCAGACGACACCTGCAGAGAAAGCGCTGGCCGGCGTTTTGGGCCCTTTTGGCCCGATGTTGCCTGTTCGTGAGCAGATGCTGATGTCCTTTTAGTGGCGCTCTTGGGGTTTTTTTTCTGGACTTTTACCTGTTGCTGTGCCAAACACAAGAAAGTCGGTTCGGGTGTTAAATTCATAGGCGTTGCACAACTTTCCATGACAAAACCTTCTATGATGTCACTACTATAAATCACAAATCCAGTCGGATGAGCAGAGAGTGGCGCGTGTTGTTTGACGGCGTGCCCATAGGAGGGACCTGGAACCAGAGCAAACACAGGTGTGGTGCTCACCGAGGACTTGGTAGCAGGATCTGTAAACACGGCTTCTCCTCTTTTGGAACCTGACTCACTGACTTCTGTACATTTAGTACATCCTGACTGATTTTGTGGTTTAGAGACACATAAATGTGTCTCTGCGGCAACTGGAAGTGAGTAACTATGTTCCCACGTATTGGTACTCTCCTCGTGGTCAGTGTAAGACTGTCGGTCAGGCCGGTCAAGGTTCAGCACCGAGGAACCCGAAGGGTTAATCTGCAGAGAAGCAGGTTGACCAGGAGTGACGGACTTGGCTGGCCGCTGGTGTTTGAACGTCACTTTGTGCTTCAGCTCATTCTGCTTCTGGAGGAGAGCGAGTAGTTTCTTCTGACGACACGCCAGATCCATCAGGAGTTCCCTCAACTCGCCCTGACGGAAAGAGTCAGGCGCTACCCTGCGATTTAAATCACGCACGCTGATGACATCTTTGTACACTTCTTGGCATACTTATTATCAAGTGTAAAGTGAAAACACACATTTCCTTTTTTTGTGTGTATAAATAAGCACTCACCTATACAATTTAGTTAAATCGTTCTTCTCTGCCTGTTGTTTAAGGAGCACTTCATTCATCACGTGCTGCGTCTCTGATAAGGCGTCAGTAAATCTGTCTACGTCCAGTACAATGAGGACAAGGAGTCTTTACTTCATCAGCATACAAGGACTGGCCTTCAACTATTACATTTTCAAGTTATCATATGTAAAAGCATAAACATTCACACTGTAAAGCATTATAACTTTGTGGAGATTGACAATATCTGGCAGCCAACTCACACTGCCTGACGTACTAATTTATAGTTGCCGGTATGTGCAAAGAATGTTTTCAATATAAAGAAAAAAAATTACCACAGTCTTCAGGATCTCTAAGTTCCCAGATGGACAACTCTGACTGCTTGTGTTCCACTTCTTCAAGTGTTAGCTTTATGGCTTGAGACCGATCTGGCCCAAACTAGATATTATTTTTAAAATGATAAAATGTTTAAATCATAAGCATGTGTATGATGTTATAAAATGTTATGTAGTGGACTAAAAAAGGCTGTTACTGACTTGGATCGAGTCTTCATCACCTCCAGCATGGCCTCCTTGGGTTCTTCTCAGCTGTTTTGCTATGTCATCTTCACAGCAAGAGCAGGCAGAAGGTGGTCTATGAACTCGGTGGTCTGAAATAACGATTTAAGATTATCACATTTGTGTCCAATGTTTTATCACTGTGCCTATCAGTTTATGGCAATGACATTACCCTGCAACACATGCTCACAGGTCGAAGGGTCAGAGGTCGAAGGTTCAGACCCGTGCTTGGGAGACTCAGGTGGCTGTTCAGGTGCAAGAGGTCCTTTAAAGGTTGACAGCAACTCTCTGATGTTGTCGTGGACGGCGAGGTCCAAGGCTGTTTGTCCATTCATGTTCTTGTCATGAGGGTTGGAGCCAAACTGGAGAAGGAGCTTCACAACCTGCACATGAATGCAACAACCTCATCAGGGTATATACAGAGATTCTTAAGTTGAATTTAATACCTTTTTAATACCTACAAAATATTTTTTTAATACCAGCATGACTGTATTAAAAAATAGTACCAGTGGTTACTGAAGTGGCCTCTCGGTTGTTGCTAACCACTGGCCTAAGCCAGTCTTTAAACAGGCATGAAAATGGGTCAGGGGTTTAAAAAGGTGAGAAGACTGGGAGGGGGAGTGAGGGGGGGGGGGGGGGGGGGGGGGGGGGTTGACAGGTGACGGCACGGGGATACGGCGATTACCATTACGTCTTATTTTATGTCACCGTTAACTACACGGGGTTGACGCGAACTTAATAGGCTCATCTATCTACCTATTTATCACAAGAGCTTGTGGCTCTGACAGTGTTCAACGCTGTAGCGAACGGCAGTAACTTTGTTTTACCGCGAAATGTGAAACCGGTACCCCCCCCCCCCTCCGGATCTACACGATTCGCGTAGGTCACCCTTTTCAACTTCAATACGGCGAATTTCGCCGAAAGGTGAGATTTTCATGCCTGTTTAAATCCCATAAGTGTTTCGCTAACAGGTTTGGCGGCAAACCAGCCGGTATTTAGGTGACTGGCGCATGCGCGAACAAATATCAGGTCGCGTCATATCACTGCTAGCAACATATAAATAAATCTAATTTAAGGAGTTTTAGGAGAAAGGCCTGTACATAACACATATTCAAAAACGTCTAGGCAGTTGGATGAGCGTTGGAAAATTTAATACCTCGTCAGATTATTTACCTTTATTTACTACCTTTTAATACTTTTTACAACCCCGCGGACACCCTGCTCATGTACCTTTACGTGGTCAACACACACACACACACGTGTGTGTGTATATATATACAGTATATATGTTGCATATATAAAGCTGTTCACCTCGCAGTGTCCAGAAGAGACGGCGTCATGGAGAGGGGTGAGTCCCTCGAGTCCCCTGCACGTCACATCCGCCCCAGCCGTCAGCAGCAGCTCCACCACGCCCACGTGACCTTCAGCACTGGCCTCGTGTAAGGCTGTCCATCCTGACCACGAGACACAGCTTACAGGTTCTTACCACACCTGCAGGCATTATAACTTAATCTATTTAAATAACGGGACACATTGGCTGTGTTCAAAATAGACTACTACATACTGGATACTGCATACTGGACTCAGTGTATACTGGATACTGCATACTGGTCCTCGTAGTAGTATGCAACAAAAGCAAAGCACACTACGGGGTCACGTGAACATAGCGTTGCATGATGGGATGCAGTACACCACGAAGATAGCTCTGTTCGCGTACTGGAATATTTTGCGGAAGTAGTAGGTCATCCGGGTATGTTTCGCGTACTGGAAATTTTCATTTTGGTCACATACTGCAGACGACATACTGATTTGGGGCTCGATCAGTACGCCAGTAGTATGTAGTAGGCTATTTCGAACACAGCCATTGAACGTGTGTCGGTGTTGGGACATAATAATGTGTTGCTTTATGATATGGGTTAGATGTACCGTAAACTTTTTTTTGGCTAACCTGCATTGTCTGAATGGTTTACATTGATGCCAGCTTCAATTAGGCTTTTAGTCCAGGCCAAGTCTCCTTTTCTGCAGGCGTAATGTAAGTACGTCTCTCCTAGACCGATTCTCCTATGGAGTCTTCTCTGGGAGATCTTTAAAGCGGGTTTTGTGGCTACATTGTAAAAAGGTTAAAACATATTACAATACCTGCTGGTTGTTTGGGTCCACACACACACACACATATGGGAAGAATACTATCTGTGATATCACCTGCGCTAGGCGTTCTGACCCTGCGGGCCTTCTTGTGTTTGCGTTTGGATGGGACCTCCTCTACTTTTCCTGTCCTCTGCTCCTTTCTCTGCCGACTCACTGTATCAGTGTGCGAGACCTCTACATTTGCAGCTATGTGGCGACGCTCTTGTCCCGCTGTCTCTGTACCCTGACTGTCGTCTAGTTCTGAAACCAAACACAAGGGCTCGAGTGCCTTTTCTGTTAGTGCGCCGACAAAGATCTCTGTGTGCGATGGGTCAATTATGTCCTCTGGCTGTTTTCCACTGTTGGAGTTCCCGGGAGCTTCGTACCAGTCGTTCTGCTCGCCGTTTCTTTGTCCGTCCCAAATGCTGAGTGCTGGAGTTTGCTTCAGGCCTTTCTGGATGGTTGCATCTTCTTCAACCCTGCCACAGGTCTGTTCCAGCTCTTCAATGACTGTGCAGTCTGAATCCCCGAAACTGTCCGATTCATTTTCCACACGAGCGTTACTATTTCTCACACACTCCACGAACGCTCGAGTCCCAGTGGGCCCAGCGTGAGGACGTAAGTCCATCTGGGATCCTCTATTGTCCTCCAGGTGCTGGATTTGTTTGATGGGCGTGTCTGACTTACCACTCAGTGAAGATTGGTGAAAATCAGGTTTTGCAAAGGTCAGTACATTCAAGGCTTGCTTTTCAGAGCATGCCACTCGGTTTGCAAGACTCTTTAACGTGTCTGTGCTGGTTTCACTGGTAAAGGTCAGTGGCAAAGATTTCTGCTTTTCTTGGTCAAAACATGACTGGACTCTGACTGACTGGCTTAATGTGTGACTACTTGAATCAGTCATTGTAAGCTGCTCACGATGTGATTTTGTCTGCCCTAAGAGTGCCTCTCTCACCCGGGGCTCCGGGCTGCACGTGAGCCCCTGGTCAAGAACTACACTGATCAGAAGAGATGGTGATTCAGTGCTGTTTGATTCCACGTACTCCTCTACGTGAAGAGGCGGTGCTCCTGACGGCTGTACATTAATACCCACCAAAGACTGTACTTCTGTGTGTGATCCAACAGTTTCATTCAGACAGGGTGTGGCTACAGAAACTCTGCACGTCTCCTCGTGCAAACCTATTGTGCGCGAGGCACATGTATCTTCAAAACAAGTACCCGTTTGACAGAAAGCTGGACCTGAGTCATGGCCAGCCAGATCTGCGCTATTGTTCTGTGGAAAGTCAGGACAATCGGATCCTCCTTTGGTCAAGTCAGCCATGGAGACAGAGTGCAGGTCAAAGTTGAGTAAGTAATTTAAAAAGTCACTGTCTTTGCTTGCCAAGGTGGTTCTTCTCATCCTTCTTCTTGTCTCGGTGGAATCACGGTCATCCATGAGGCCAGTCTCTTGAGCATCGGCACCACCGTTCAACAACTTCTGGGCCGCTTCGTAAGAACTCAGCGAGTCTTTACACTGACCCGCATTAGTTTTATTAGCATCTGAAATCCAGCTCTGAAATAAACGTGCAGAAGACGCAACTACATTAAGATCCCATACTGTAGTAAAAACAGCTGGAAGACAAAAAACGATCAGGCAGTTTTAGGTAAGATGAGCACATTGTGACTTTAACAGGGAGGAACACTCACTGGAAATAAACGACACCTCTCGTTTACAGCGATCGCACTTTCCTTCACTGGTTCACCATCAACCCCTAAAATAACAAACACGGTCAAATACTAGCAGAGTTAATTACTTTGAATCAAAATAGAGCTCAGGGCCCCATGGGACACTTTACAAACTGCTTAAAAAATTAGGAAATAAATAAAAAGTCAAGATTAAGAATAAACGTTTTTATTTATTTTTAAAATGTATGGTTATGACTAAGCTGAAAAAAAAAACCCCACAATATTTTATAAAGGTAGGCGAGGCAAATCAAAGAGCAGAAAATAATGAAAAATAATACTTTTCATTTCGAAAACTTACAAATATAAAATAAACAGCCAAATGGAGCACTAGAAACCATGCATTAACATAAACAACGAGGACCATTTCCCAAACAAATTTTAGTGTTCTTTCATTAACGTCAGCATATACACCCAAGAGAAGCAACTCCATTTTGGTAACATTTCTACAACTGTGTACATTTACATACACCTATGTTTGAAAGAAGCATGGAAATGTATTAATCTAAAGCAAAAGAGTCTGCAGAGTCATTCACACTGTGCCTGGCTGCAGAGAATTCCTGAGTGGCACTTGAAGCCCAGTGCCCAGGTGATGATGAATGAGTCTCTGTGTAGTCCACAGTGACATCACTCTCAGCATCGCTACTTAAGCAGCGTGAGGAGTCTGATCCCAGGGTCTCCTGGTCTTGAACCAGTAAGGAGTCATGAATATTGGAGTCCACTGCTTGGTACCTTAGTTGAGGCACAGACTGAGCTGAAGGCTTCACTGAGAAATGAGAGACGACACCTCTGTTCAGACTCACCTGAATCTGCACTGCAAAGCTAACATGTTTGTTTTTTATTATGGTAAGTAATTACGGCCAAGCGATACTGTTGATGAACAAGCTCGTGCATTACTAGACAGAGAAATAAATACAGTTCTTTAATTTTATTTTGTTATATCTAAAACTTTCATTTTAGGGGCAAAAAAAGGTCCTAATTTGCCTAAATCCAAATGGCTCTCGTTAAAGGAATGCAACAATTTTCTTTCCTATCAATCTTCAGAGGTTACTGAATACTGATATTTGAGAAGCTACTTCAGACTCTTAACATCTAAACTGCTCCCCATCACTTCTACTCTATTTATTCATTTTACTCCTCTCGTTATTCATTTTATCTGCACCTGCTCAACTAATATACATTGATTCATATTGCAAATTGTTATTAACCTAAGCCAGATGTCAGCTGGTGTGTGTATAATGGCGACCTACTAAATATCCCATGGACCATCTCTGGTTTCCTAGCCCCCCAGTGTATAGGTGTACCCTGAGCTGAGGCTGTGGATGAGTCCTGTGTCATTACTGTGCCCTCTGTGTGCAGAGTTTCAGTTTCACCGGACTGCAGATAGTTTCCGGCTTCACCCCCAGGGGAGGCCGGCCTGCTCCTCTGTGAAAGAACAAGAGAAGAATGCAGTTGGTCAGGATTCAAGTAGCAGGGATACTTATTTGATGAGTAAGTGATGGCATGACTTCTGAGATATGTGGTGGAGTCATGTCACGTTCTGGCAGAGCATGTGATGTAGCTCAGTGGACACTAAGCAGTCACTGCTGTCAGTAATGCCCTTCATCAGAAAGGCAAGAGGTACAGAGAACATGTAGATGTGGAAATGTTCTGGTCTAAAGTGTAAACGATCTGTTGTAGATGTTTATCACCGAGTTGTTCTAACCAAATAATTCCACCTGCTGGATCAAGTTAATGATCTAAGTCACGACCTCTATCTCAAAATCAAGAGGCATTGCCAAACCAACCAAAAACTGTGCCCGCTCCCAGACTCACAACTGAAAACCACGTGAGACTTCAAGAGATAAGGTTTGTGAGTTTGTTACGGAGTCACAGATCTTTAAGGTTAAGTTTAAGGTTGAAGGTTAAGGGTCACTTACTCTACTCTTCCTTAATGGCGTGTCTGTTCTGCTTTCCACAAAGGAAGTTGCACTAGACACCCTTTGAGCTGTTAGAACAATACACAGCTTTGTAAATGCAATCTGGTAGGAGACCATGCCAGTGAAATAATATTTACTTTTAAAGTTTTCTTTTCTACAACTGTACATTTACATACATCTACCTATGTTTGAAAGTAGCGTATAAATGTATTCGTCTAAAGCAAAAGAGTCTCTGTTACTTTGAAATAATTTTTTACTAGAATGAAATGTTCTCTTGAACACATTAATACCTGATAAAAGGTGAATTTTTGACTTGGGCACATATTTTCTAAGCAGTTTTTGTATAGTTGTGTCGTTGCAGAGGTCTATGGCAGCATCTCCGTTCTCATTCTTCAGCAGTGGGTCAGCGCCATGTTTCAACAGGAGATCTGTAATCTGGAGTCACAATCGTTGTAGTTTAATCAAGGCAAGCACAGGAAGTGTACACAGAGAGAAAGAACGTCCACTAAGATTGCACGCACCTTCACGTTACCGAGCACTACAGCATCATGGAGGGGCGTGACTCCGCTGTGCCCCGAGGGGTTGATCTGAGCACCTGCTTTGATCAGAGTTTCAGCAATGGCGTAACGGTTGTTTAGAACTGCCTCATGAAGAGGAGTCCAACCTGAAATAAATTTTGCCATGACTTAACGTCTCGTGGATCTCTGGGTCACTGGAGGCATTCCTGCATCAGACATTTGATGACCAAACCAGGATCAGTGAAACTGTAATCCTTTTAACAGGCATGAAAATGGGTCAGGGGTTAAAAAGGTGAGAAGACCGGGGGGGGGGGGCGGGGCATGTGACGTCATGGGGATACGGCGACGGGGCGTTGACATGTGGGGGGGGGGGGGGGGGGGTGACATGTGACGTCATGGGTATACTGCGACGGGGGGGGGTGGCTGCTGGTGTACGGGGATACAGCGACAGGTGATGCCAAATATTACGGAGCTCGTAAGGTGACATGTAAAAAATATAATAACGCGTAGCCACGACTTGCGAACGACTTACTAACGCGTGCGAACAAGATAATTAAGTATTACTTTATATAAAGCCAGGTTTACCTTCCTTGGGCAGTCAGTTCGCGAACATCCCTGGATCTGCTTGCTTTGCTGTGAAAAAATAAACTTTGTTGCCGCGTGTGAAAGGCGACGTTAGTATCTCGTTCCCACGCGTTAATAAGTCGTGGCCACGCGTTATTTATTTATTTTTTACATGATGTCACCTTACGGGCTCCGTAAAATATAGTAAAACCCATAAAAAAAATGTTTTGACTGTCATGTCAATGGATTCAATGTAAACGCAATCCGTAAACGCAAGAAGCCGCTTTCGCCATTCCGGATGGCTCAGTCAAAACCATTACGTCTTAATGAACCAATAAATACATCAGCGGCGAAAATTATTGTAAAAATACCAGGGTTCACGTGTTTTTATTTTATAACATGAGCTAAAGCACAGGGTAGACTCAAACGACAAGAGTTTACAACTTCATCTTCAACCTTTTCAGCCCTGGTGCGAATGTTATCCTCACCCGTCCCTGGATTCACCAGTTACAACTACAGACACACTAGATAAAAATCTTGATTCTTATTTTATATCACCGTTAACTACACGGGTTTGACGCGAACTTAATAGGCCCATCTATCTACCTATTTATCACAAGAGCTTGTGGTTAGATCTGACAGTGTTCAACGCTGTAGCGAACGGCAGTAACTTTGTTTTACCGCAAAATATGAAAACGATTGACCATTAATAACCCAATTAAATCCACCCAATTAAAATGTACGATCTGGTAAATGTAGTGGTAAATGTACGATCTGGTAAATGTAGTGGTAAATGTACGATCTGGTAAATGTACGATCTGGTAAATGTAGTGGTAAATGTACGATCTGGTAAATGTAGTGGTAAATGTACGATCTGGTAAATTTAGTGGTAAATGTATGATCTGGTAAATGTAGTGGTAAATGTACGCTCTTCTGACTTGTCCGCGGTGTAGCACTAGGTCCTGCTTCTCGTCCCGCTTAGCAGTAAATGAATAACATGAATGAAGAACGTTCGTATGATTGAAACGCTATTTGGCCTCTATGATGGTTCGGGGCGGAAACTGCTGGCAACTGTCATTTAAATTGCCAATTTCGGAAGTGCTCTGTTTGCTTATTAAGTCAATATGATAATTAAAATATATACATATAATCTACCGACCCCCCCCCCCCCCCCCCAAACAAAAAACTCATCGGATCTACACGATTCACGTAGGTCACCCTTTTCAACTTCAAAACGGCGAATTTCGCCGAAAGGTGACAGATTTTCATGCCTGTTTTAATGAAGGGGACTAAGGGGGAAACTGAATCAGTGTACCTGCGTTGTCTACCGGGTTGACGCAGGCACCCACTTTAATCATGCCTCTCAAGGACCGAAGGTCTCCCTGCATCGCAGCTATATGGACGAGAGTCTCTCCAAATAGGTTTCGTCTGTGGATGGTACTCAAACTCCGTACCTTCCCTGTTTTGGGACGTTTAATAGCTGATCCACGAAACCCTGAATGAGTAAATACATCATATAAATATTTCTACAACACTTTTCAGTTTTCCTCTAAAACAGGGGTGCCCATTACATCGATCGCGATCAACAAGTGTCGGTCGATCGCGAAGAAATGTGGGTAGATCGCATGACATTAAAAAGTAGTGGATGAATGACAGGCTATCGTCCATCTGCACTGACGGTTATATATTGATTGACATACATGGTAGCCACTTGGTCATCTTATAAGTAGCCCGCAAGCGGAAAGCTTGTGGGCACCCCTGCTCTAAAACATACCATTGTAGAAATGAACAGATTTTTTTTGTCAGGTAAGACAAGTAAAAGCTTTTGCAGCTTTGGATCACTTTTCACACTTGCCTGGGCTACTGCAGAGCCCTGTTTTTGGTCTTTGCTGCCTCCTATTGGACGGGTGTGGTAGGACATCCGTCTTCACGGCCTTTTTTTCAGGGGACTCAACTTTGCGTGTGCCGCGTTTCGGCCGAATGAACAAAGTCTTATCTGTAAGGTTCATACAGCTTTGCAAGGTCAAAGTCAAGTACTTTTAAGACACTTTCAAGGTCCATTTTCAATATTTTCCAGCACCTTACAGCTTTAAGATATATATTTATACAAATACACATATCCACAATTATAAATTTGCTTTTCATCATATAAAAGGAGATGGTACATGTACCGTGTTTGGTAATAGCATAAGAATAAGTGTATTACATAAGCTTGTTGGCATATGGTAGTTTGGTTAGGGTTTGTTCCGGTAGCTTGGCTACTAAGCTAGCAAATATTTTATTTAATGATAGTTCAAAACGCCCAATCTGAACATTTTCACATGTGCTTAAAAAAAATATATAAATTACATGTTTATAATATTAAAGGTGTAGGTTAAATTGCACATCAACCATTTAAAACACATTGTTATAACAATATGTCAAAAATATTTGCTGTGCACAGCTACGGTGATTCATCTGGTGTCCTACGTTGTTATTCTTCTGTGAAACCTGACCTGCTTTTAACACCTTTATGTCCTTTATGTTTGACTCTTCCTGACCATGAGCCTTTGCGGCTCCTCCCACTGGCCGTCTAAGACGACCCATGTTTTGGGTGCTGCATACACTCTGTGACAGGACATGTGAGGTCAAATGTTCTGGAGGTTTTGGTTTAGGACTGGCATGAGGTTGACTGTTCTTCATACACACTGCCCTTGTTTTTTTTCTAAACTGAGCAGGCTCTGTGAATGACAAACGTCTCATATAATACCTGTAAACTAAAGACTATATTGCAGCAATACCAGTCAAAATCCACTAGGTAGTGCGAGTTGTACAGAAGCTGACTCATCACTGTAGCACAGTGTACTGTCTATTTTGATATGGACATGCATAACATTGGGCACTGCCTTGTGAGTGAATCATATGAATTATTGTAATAAATAATTTTTGCTTGTGTAAAATGGTTTTAGGCTGTGAGATGTTTCCTTAGCCTCTTTTCAACTGTAGGCCCAAACATTTTGAATATGGACAGAAACCTTTGCAGCCACATTTCCACATAAACACAGTTAAGCACAGACCACACTAGAGCAGCCCGTCTCGGCCTTAGTAACCACTCAGTCCTACAGTAGCAAAGAGTCCGAGTTACCTTCCAAGTGCTCCATCTTTACTGGTTTCTCATCATCTTTGGTAACAGGATAATTTTGGCTTCTGAAGATGCAACAATACATTTGCATATGTCAATACTGAATGCATCGATTGCCTTGTGCAGATGTTGTCATCTGCAAATGTAAGAGTACAATTAAAAGGATACAAACCTAACTGAATTATTCAGTGGATCATCGGCAGTCTTTTTAGTCTGGAAAGACATTATGACATTTTAATCTTGCATAAACATAAAAACATTTTTAAAAGTGGTTAAATACCCTCTACAAGCTGGTGATCTTTCGTCCGTTGTAGTTGTGTGGACGATAGTTTAACTTTACCTGGGTGTTCACTAGAGATCTCTTCTCCACTCTGTGCACCAAAACTCCAATCTGGGGTGAAATGTCTGCCAAATGATTATTGTTTGAACAACTATTGAAACTTAAAAGCTATTTTAAAACTATGCAGCCATGTATAACAAGCCAACAATTCGGGTGCAGCTACAAAGGATTGTAAACCCAAACCTTGTGAAGGACATAGGTTAGATAGCTAGTTATTTTCTGAAATATAAAGTGCATTATAAATAAAATGTATTATTATTATTATTAACTTAATGTTGAGGAATGCCTGACAATGTTTATGGCCGCCTTACCATTGGCATAAGAGGTGTGAGGGCTACTGGGAACAGAAGCTGATGAAAGGCGTCCCACTGCAGTCACCATCATCAACCTGGTTAAGTCAACATTAAATGTGCTAACTAGTTAACTTCAGTTGCTGCTTTAAATTCATTTAACTTAATACTATAAATATTTAAAAATAAAAAAATATATATATGAATAATAAAATAAATAAAATATAAATATTTAAGTATTTTCACCACACTTCTAACCAGCTGGTTAACGTTACTACTAAAACAATCCACAGTGTAATTAGCTAGGCTAGCTAACCGCTAGTTTCCTGAGATACTTTTTTAATTTTACACCGCGAATTCCCGCCTGCCTTTTCAAGTAAAAATTTTCGTCCGCCTCCTCATTCTCTGATTCTGTTGAAACTGTTTCTTCTCGGTCTTGAGAGACAGTCGAGTCCATCATCTTCAGCGCCTCCTGTGGGTCGTGGACCCTTCAGACTCTAGCTTCGGTTAGCAACGCCATCACTCGGCTGCCTCAACCGCGACCGTTGGCGCGACGGTTGATTAAAATAGACGAAGCTGATTGGTGGAAAGGTGTGACGTACCTTTCACCAACCGGGCTCTCATTGGTGCTGCCTGGTTCTTAATGCTGGTTCTTCATTGGTGGTTTATTTGTACGCAAAATCTTGTTCGTGGCGTGGCCTATTCACCGTATTTCGCCACGCCCACTTTCAAGTGTGTGTTTCTTCCGCCTTTGTGTTAGAACTTCCGGTCAGCTATTTTTGCATTAGTGTACACTACTACATTTTAATGATTTTTTTCATAAAATATGCATTCTTGTCTATTTACTTCTTTACTTAATTACTTTAAATTACAAAATGAATGCAAGGAAAAGATGTGGCCACTGATTATAAAATAGTTACTTATCTGATAGCCTCACAAGCACCCGACGCGTTTGCTTCATCGGAGCTTCATAACCGAGCCATTTCTCGGGATAAGGATGATCTGGTGTTGGTAAGAGCAGACGCATGGACGTTTGGGTGGATGTTTTTAATTTAGCGCCTTCAGCCTTAGACGCAGGTCCTCTTCTTTGGAAGGCGGTGGATATAAGTTATAAGGTGCCCCGCAACACTCAGATCTTTTCGAGCTGTGTTCGTAACACTGTTGGTCAAGCACTGCTACATCTTCGTGCTGCGCGGTTTGTTTACAAGCCCAGCGAGCCGCTAATACTTTTAAAACCGGCGTAGTGGAAAACTGGAGACTAGCGGTATGAAGTGTCTGTGATATTGAGATTGTGCGTTGAGTCTCGTTGGTGAGACGCAGTCTTCTGTCACACGTTTGGAATAAACCACATACGAGGTGCAGCAAAGGCACCGCACACGACTGAGGGAGGTTTAAAACTACTGACACTGTCTGTTCTCTTCTTCCTAAAGGTGAGTGCAGTGGCGTTGTAACGAGTGTTGATAACGGAGTTTATCCACTTTTCACCTAGAAAACAACAGTTGCGTACATAACAGAGCTCGTAGTGTGCTCCAAACGTGACAAAGTCCTGAAGCATATCACGACTTATGTTTATATCGAAGTTTGTGCTTGTTTTTTTACTTAATTTGTGTCCATTTTACATCCCCCCCGCTAATAATTTACACTCGCCATCCCCCCTCTTTTGGCTCTTGGTCTCTGACGGGTTGGCCACCTCTGCTCTAACTGAACATATTATGCTAGTCATTTTGTGTTTGTTGTCGTTTTGCTTGTAATCGTTATCAGCGTATCCGTAGCACCGGAAGTTCCAACACAAAGTCAACCAAGATGGCCCTGTCCAGCGTTGTCATGGAAAATAGCGTGAATAGCACACGCCATAATACACACCCACACCCTCCCCCCTCCACACACACACACGCACGCACGCACGCACACACACACTCGCACGCACACACACATACACACTCACGCACGCACACACATTATTAGATTTACACACATAATTATAATTAAAAAATCTAGCAAGCTTGAGCAAAATCCTGATGAGAACTTTTACTTTCTGAACCTGGATTTGACCCCTCTGCATTTGTACATACTGCACTAGGTGCTGGGTATGATTTCTACTACATGGTGACGTGTTCTGCTTGAACATCAAGACCCCTCTGTGCTGCCTGCACTCCGTAGGCAACGGCGGACTGCACAGGCGAGCGCTACAAAAATTGCATAACGCTTGCACCAACCACTTACATGGTGCTGTAAATAAAAAAATAGTACTGTAAATATCGGAGTAGCTACGCAGTAAAATCTTGCGTCAGAGCAAAAAGAGCTTCTCGCAACAATTCAGTGTATCAGGGTTTTTTTTCCATCCTGACACGTATTCTGTCCATCTGCTATTGAAAAGCACGTTTCATGTCATTTGTTTATTGTTTTTCCCGTTTTATTAATTGTCGTTGTTTTAATTTCAACTGGCACGAACTCCCCAGTAGCACAACATATCCCACTGAAATGATGGGACCATTCAAATGATGGCGAGATCACGCGTCCCTGCTAGGGAAACGCCTCCTAGACCTGAGGGGGCGTGGTTTACGTCTTCGTCCGCATGGTCCGTGGATTTGATTGGCTGCGAGGCGGAGTGACGCAGTGCCATGCCATCTCTCCACAATTACAAGAGCATGCCGGTGAGGGACAGGTCTCAGCACCGGAGTGCTCACTCTACTCATAGGTTATGGATTAATCTTCTGGGTTTATTATTTTTTAAAGCACCACTAGCTAAATGCGCTGATTACATTTAGCGTCTTTTAATTTACACCCTTTGAAATATCCCAAAAAAAAAGCCCAAAGTGACAGTACAGCCGACGTCTGTGATTTAGTTCCAACGAGCTAATTATTTGACCCTTTCTGACACCGGTAAGTACTAAATCTCATCCCCATCCCAGTTACTGCGATTTCTCATGTTTACCGTCACATTATTTGTCAATCCTATCTGACGGACCGGTCACAGTAAAATATGTGGCATCATATCATGGCCCATAAATAGCGCTTATAACGGGCATGATCAATCAGACCACCCTAAAGAGACAAATTACTGGAGTAAGCAATTGTCACATTACATGGCCAGGTAAGACAGTTTGGAAATGTTAGATGAACACCGTGTTAGGAAAAAAAAGCTGGAAAAAAGTAAAGTGTTTTTGAAGGACAGGACCGTTTGGGTGGGCTGTAGGTCCAGTTGGGATTAGTTCACGCAGAAGTGACGGGAGGATCAAATGACTCATCCATGCTCAGCTGCTTATATAACAACTGAACAACAGTTATATGCCAAAATGTCTTCGAAAACAGAAAAAAAAACATGGAAGATTACATAAAGCAGTTGAACATTTTAGTAATTTTCTTATGTTTCACAAAGCATTGCCAGTAGTCTCATCGCTGTGATTTAAAGAGAGACTTAACGACTCTTAATTTGTCGGGTGTTATGCAACTGCAGTAAAGCGCGCGTTTACATTAATTGAACTCTTCATCGCCTTTTCCCTGACTGGTGACAGGTCTCGTCTGACGAGATTCTCTCCCACACTCCTCCTTTACACTGATCTGTTTCTCCTTCCAGCCACTCCCGTGTCGTGACAAGACGTCTAGCAGGATGCTGACCAGCCTGTTCCGTGTCCACGGCCTGTTCGTGGCCTCCCACCAGTGGGAGGTGATCGTGGCCACCGTCACCCTCACCATCTGCATGATGTCCATGAACATGTTCACAGGCAATAATCAGATTTGTGGATGGAACTTCGACTGTCCAAAGTCTGAGGAGGTGCGGTGTACTGCAGTATTAAATTATGGAAATTAACTGTTTTTGATTGGTTGTTAACGATAACATTATTTCCTCTTTGCTCTCCAGCAAGTCCTCAGCAGTGACGTAATAATTCTCACAATCACCAGATGCATAGCAGTGGTTTACATTTATTTCCAATTCCAAAACCTTCGCCAGCTTGGCTCAAAGTATATACTAGGTAGGACTTTTATTTTACAAATGTATTTTATATATTCCAAAACAACATTCAAAATGTGTCACTTTCAGTGTGGTCTCGTTTTTTTTTCAGGTATTGCCGGACTTTTCACAATCTTCTCCAGTTTTGTTTTCAGCACAGTTGTTATTCATTTTTTGGATAAGGAACTGACGGGTCTAAAGTAAGTGAACTGCTGAATTTATGTCCTGTTGATTCCAGTGTGCTGCAGCTAGTCCCACAGTAACACTGTGTTTGTGTTTGTGTTTGTGTTTGTGTTTGTGTTTGTGTTTGTGTTTGTGTTTGTCTGCAGTGAGGCACTACCCTTCTTCTTGCTGCTGGTTGATCTCTCCAAAGCGTGTGCTCTAGCTAAATTTGCACTGAGTTCCAACTCACAGGTACCTGGCATCATAAATTTGTCCCTGTACTCTTCATTTAAACAAATTAAATGTATAATATGCTACAGTACAGTACATTATGCATTTGAGAATTTAGCAGTAGGAGTAATGATTCAAGTGATTGTGATAATGGCATGCTAACTAGTCCCTTTTATACTTTAGGATGAGGTGAGAGAAAACATTGCTAGAGGAATGGCTGTCCTTGGTCCAACATTCACTCTGGATGCCCTGGTGGAGTGTCTCGTGATCGGTGTGGGGACTATGTCAGGTATTATTCCTCCACAGCATATTGCAACCAGTTTCACATTCACACTGCGCATTCAGACTTACGGTGAACCTGAACCGCCATTTTGGATCTAATCGCAGGTGTTCGCCAGCTCGAGATCATGTGCTGCTTCGGATGCCTGTCCGTCCTGGCCAACTACTTTGTCTTCATGACCTTCTTCCCAGCTTGTGTGTCGTTAGTGCTTGAGGCAAGCGAATTTCCTTTGAACCAAAGGTCGAATTTTGTTTGCACATTGTTTTGTTTGTGTTGCAAAATGTCTAAAATGGCAATGGCAAATTTGTTTCCGACTATCACAGTTGTCCCGGGAGAGCAGAGAGGGACGTCCTATATGGCAGCTGAGCCATTTTGCCCGCGTGCTTGAGGAAGAGGAAGACAATAAGCCAAACCCAGTAACTCAGAGAGTGAAGATGATTATGGTACGAAGGTGCTGACTTCCAAAAATCACGACCTGCAGACCTGCCACTACCGAATTACTTACATTATGTGTTTTCCTCTTTTTTTTTGTAGTCTCTTGGCCTGGTAATGGTCCATGCTCACAGCCGGTGGGTTGCTGATCCTGGTTCCCCAAAAGGAACACTGGATGTAGACGAAGTGGTCTTGAGTTCGAACACCTTCACCCCCAAGAGGATAGAACCTGATATCCCTCTATGGTACTTCTACCTGTCCAGGTGAGCACCCTCGAGAGGAGTTTTAAAATTGCACCAATAAATTGTAAATTCAGGCAGGTATGAAGCATTCAAATAACTGAAAACCATGAGTCTAAAAAATATAAGATTCTGTCTTTTCACCGCCTCTTCGTTGAGTGTTGCTAAGAATAGCTGCATGCGTTGTAGGTTGATCAGCATGGACGTGGAGCAGGTTATCACCCTGGGTCTGGCTCTCTTCCTGGCCGTGAAGTACATCTTCTTTGAGCAGGTGGAGACGGAGTCCACGTTGTCTGTCAAAGTCCCAACCCACAGCTCCGTGCTCACTCAGAGGTGGTCCCCGGATGAGTGCTGTAGGAAGGAGGCATCCCCCCACCCCAGCAAGGCCAAGACTCCCATCACTCCTCCCGCTGTGATCACCAAAGAAGAAAGAGGTAGTCACACCCTACCCCAACTACCTCATTCAGAAATTATGATCATAAGACATTTTTATTAATAAAATGTCATCCTCTTTCTGGTAGATTTAGTGATCAGGCCCCTGGCTGTGGTCACGGAAGTAGCTCCTAAAAGCAGGTTCATGGTGGGAGAGGATGAAAGCTTGAGGTGTGAGGACATCATCGAGTCCCAGCCCAGCGTCCCTTCAGAGCCCAGGACGCTGGACGAGTGCCTGGCCATTTTTAGAGATCCTGCGGTGAGCAGCACTTGTTATTTGTCTCCTGCTGTCTCAACCAGCCTGTATCGTCTTCATCTTCTCTAAAGAATCAGTTTTACAGAGATTCAGGAGAGCTTCCAGTGTTAGTGAAGCTGCTGATTACTTTAACCTTGATGTTGACTCTTATGATCCCTAATCAGCTCATCCACTTTACATGTTTGTTTGCACTTAACCAATCCGAGTTTGAGAATGGATTGGGATCCTCTTGAGATCTCATCTACCTCCAAGAATGTAGTTCCTTTACTCACCTGTAGCATGACAGAATTCTGTGCGAGTTTTGTGTTAACTCATTGTGTGTGAGGCTGTGTTTTAACTAGGGAAAAGACTGTGTATGAAAGCAATGTTTCAACAATGCAATTCAACAGATGGGCGCTCGCTACCTGAGTGACTCCGAGGTTATTGTGTTAGTGAATGCCAAACATATTCCTGGCTACAAGCTGGAGGCGTTAATGGAGACTCCTGAGAGAGGGGTTATGATTCGCAGAAAGATGTTGTCCACCAAACTCCCCAAGTCATCATCACTCACCTGCCTTCCCTACAAAGACTATGACTACACTCAGGTACTGCACACAAAAATGTTTAAAAGAGCAAGACCTTTACTCTAAAGCCTGATCGCTTTAATTCACAACATGTTGATATTATTACAACTAGGAAGCCATTTCAAGTTAACTACTTACTTTGGTTGTCTACTGTTTAGGTCATGGGAACTTGCTGTGAGAACGTCATTGGCTACATGCCAATTCCAGTGGGCGTTGCGGGGCCTCTGCTATTGGATGCAAAAGAATTTCAAGTTCCCATGGCAACAACCGAGGGCTGTCTGGTGGCCAGCATCAACCGAGGTTGCAGGGCTGTAACTGTAAGACACATCACAGCTTCCCTGCTCTCAGCTTTAGCTAAATACTTCTCAGACACGCACAAAACGTCATGGCACTTAAGGCCAATGGCCAGCAAAATTCTCAAAATTCAACTGCCTCCCATGTCCCGCATTGACTGTCTATGCTCTGCCCATTTGTCCGGTAGCTGGGTGGTGGGGTCAGCAGCCGGGTCCTGGCTGACGGGATGACCCGAGGGCCTGTGGTCCGCTTCCCCTCAGCCTGCCAGGCCGCTGAGGTCAAAGCTTGGTTGGAGAGCCCCGAAGGCTTTAAGTGCATCAAGGAGGCCTTCGACCGCACCAGCAGGTACGCAGACAATCAGGTCTGAACCAGAACATGCAATTTACTGGTTACACTGCATTCTGTCTCGCATATTAGAGGAGTCAGACATTTTGACACTTTTACAACACTTTTTAACATTTTAATTTTTTTTTCAAAAATCCAAAATGCAGTGCTAAAGATAATCCAGACTATTTTGTAAGACTGCTTTTTTAGTTTTTAAAAGTTTCTGTAAAAATGGTAAGACAAGAGTCCAAAGGGTACTTATGGAGTGCAGATATTTGTCATGAGAAACCAGGTGACTTCCCAGCACAGTGCACAGTGTGGGGTGATCACGGGCAGGGAGTTCACTCTTTGCACTTGTTATTTTTGACCTCTTTTAGATAGTTCTGTATCTCACAGCTGACCTTAATATTCACCCGGCACCGTACACACTTTTGTGTTGCTTCTGCATTTACATTTATGCTAAATTTGCATTTATCTGTGCATTTAAATGTGCATACACTGACATACATTTATCTGTGCATTTAGATGTGCATACACTGACATGCATTTATCTGTGCATTTAAATGTGCATACACTGACATACATTTTTCTTTTCTTTTTTTTGTTCTTAGGTTTGCTCGCATGGAGAAGCTCCATATTGGTCTCGCTTCACGGAACCTGTACATTCGCTTTCAGTCCAGAACTGGCGATGCCATGGGTATGAATATGATTTCAAAGGTAAGGGCCTGTGTGAACGCACTCTACACGATTGGTCAATCATTCCTGTGGACATTACATGGTTATTATCGCTCTCTCTGTGGTCAGGGCACAGAACAGGCTCTGGCTAGACTTAAAGAAGAATTCCCAGACCTGCAAGTCCTTGCGGTTAGTGGTAACTACTGCACTGACAAAAAACCAGCTGCCATTAATTGGATCGAGGGAAGGGGCAAGTCTGTGGTGTGTGAAGCCACTATTCCTGCCAAGATCGTCAAAGAGGTACAGTTCTTCAGTCGGTGTCAATACGGGCTCCACGGACTGAGTTTTACCCAGTGGACCTTCCGAGCACAGCTTCACAACACCCCTAAATCTTCTGCCGTAGGTTTTGAAGACAACAACGGAAGCTCTGGTGGATGTGAACATCAGTAAGAACCTGGTGGGCTCTGCCATGGCGGGGAGCATCGGTGGCTACAACGCTCACGCGGCCAACGTGGTAGCCGCCATTTACATCGCCTGCGGGCAGGTACGAGGTGCTTCTGCCCAGCAAAGACGCAGCGGTTCGCCGTAACGTTAAACAATGTTAAACACGAGCTGAAAGTAACTGGAGATCTTCACTGCTGCAGGACCCCGCCCAGACGGTGGGTAGCTCCAACTGCATCACCCTGATGGAGGCGTCAGGCCCCACGGGAGAAGATCTCTACATCAGCTGCACCATGCCCTCCATCGAGCTGGGTACCGTAGGTGGAGGAACTAACCTCGCTCCTCAGCAGGCCTGCCTGCAGGTACCTGTACTGCTCAACATCTCACATCACACAGTCATACGGTCAGACCGTGACCGTGGTTGAACGGAGGACGGGAGTACCGTAGTGACGTGGGCTCGTTCTCTTCCTCTCAGATGCTCGGTGTGCAGGGTGCCAGTGACGCGTGCCCGGGTGAGAACGCCCGGCAGCTTGCCAGGGTGGTGTGTGCTGCCGTGTTGGCAGGGGAGGTGTCGCTCATGGCCGCCTTAGCAGCTGGACACCTTGTCAAAAGCCACATGACGCACAACAGGTGAGTTGATTATAATTGCCATTGCTCAAAAAATTATCCAATCCAGTTGAAAGCTGAACGCTGTGTTTTCATCTTGTCGCACCAGGTCAAAGGTAAATTTACAGGAAGCAACAGGAACCTGCACAAAGCAAGCATCTTAAAACAACCGTATCCTGAGAGGGGCGTGGGGGTCTCAATGGGGGAATACAGCCACCTCAAAGGGCCTTTGAGGCACTCGTCATGCTGACACATTCCATATGGACGACAGAGCGGAAGGCTCTTGATTCCCAATCCAGATGTGAACAGCTTGCAATATTAATTGTGAAGTGACCCTCCTGAAAGACTCCTGAAATCAGAACATCACAGAATATTATGATGTGTTGTTCGTATATTTTAAATTCTGCGCATCTCACAACAGATGCTGTTTCTACGGCCTTCTGAGCTTGTTGAATGTATACAGATCATATTTTTTTAACAGAATGGCAGTGTGATGGAATAAATGAACAGGGACAATTTGAACAAGGAAATAGACATTAGATAACTGAACTCCTGTGTTGATGATCATGGTGTATGTGCAGGTTTCACTTACTCAAGGAAAGATGGAAAAGGCGTAAGCCATTTCACAAAGGTGCTAAAATAAACTGAATGAACGTCAGCTTTTGTTCTCATTACATCTGTATGCACTCAGGTATTTGAGCACTGTTTAGGTACAAAAGCTTCATTTCTGCTTTAGTCACACATGGAGAATTTAGCACGTACAGGATTTGCTTTATGTAACAGCATATACACCTTTTTACATGCTGTTTCATTTCATTGCCACTAGCTATGCTAACTAGCTATGTTTTCCTAAGGGATGGTACTGTTTTTACCACAAAACTACTTTTTTTTGTAATTAAATTAAAGGGAGTTTGTAATTCATTCTGCTTCATGTGTTTTGTAATAGATGGCACTTATCCAATGTTAAACCAAAATTTCAATGTACCAAAACCCATATGACCATGGAAAATGTTTCAAAGCGAGAGATGTTGGGGTATTGGGTATTGGGCACTGGGTATTGGGTATTGCTCCTGTGAACAGTACGGTGTCAATAAACCTGCATGAATGTGTTCAAGGAATTGAAGGACTCCAGCCTTTTTCCAATAAATACAGTAAAATATCTAGAAATGGGGGTACTGTGAGTTAAGTGAGAGTTCTGCTACAACGTCAGCATAGACACTCGCCAGAGCATGCATTAGCCAATCGGCTCACCCTGCATCACGTCTCACCAGAGCAGTGACAGCTGATTGGCTGAGCATTGCTAAAGCTCCTGACAGACCTGCAAAAGGTATCTAGAGTGCTTCACACATGCGCACACAGTATAATATGGGTTAGCATGGTTCCTCCTCTCCTCTCTTCTGCACAAGAAGCTGTATTGATCAACCTCTTTTCTGACTTTGTGATCATTAATACCCCACGTAAATAATCGTAGTTAATCATTGACAGTCCAGAGCAGAGGGCAGGCCACAATGAGGCTAAACCAACCATCTGCTGATGGCTACAAGATGTCACCTAAGGTTCACCATATTGACATTGTCTGTTTCCCAAGCTAAGCAGAAATCCAGGACAAAGTTTTTTAATGAAAGAGTCAGTATTCAATGACACTGAACACAGTCAGCACTTTGGATCTAAAACTAGGATTACAAAACATTTGACCACCTAACATCTAAAGTGCTCATAATAAATGAAATCATCACTGATCATATATTTAATGTATTCTCTGTAACAGAATATGTACACAGCTTTAAATGAAGCTCGTCCTTGTGACTACAACTATGTACACCACCCATTGCAATTGCAATTATTGCAATTATTCATAATGACAAATTAAACTAAGGCAAGGCAAGAAATGTTTATTTATAAAGCACCTTTCAATTCAAAGTGCTTCACATAAGAGTAGAAAAAGCTGAAAACCTGAAACCTATCATCTTAGGAAGGTTTTTTTTTTTTAACAAGAAATCTAGTAAAAAAATGACAATTTATTATGATTGAAGTATTAAAAACAAGAATTTAAAGAAATAAAGTACTCAGAGTACAGTAAAGTAAGGAATTTATTATTATTATTATTATTATTAATAAACTACAAATAAACATTGCTTTGGTTAAAAATAGTCCTACAGTTAAGAATAAGAATAAGAGTTCTGCCCAATATCATGTAGATACACTGGTTCTACAACATTAAGTTATTTATAGACTAGTAATAATGTTTGTATTTTTGGGAGTCAACCCTGCTAAAAGCCAAAAGCGTGTGTGAGGTTCTCAAAATCTGTTTTAGTTAAGAAATCTCTGATCTTGGTGATGTCCTTAAGGTGATAAAATGCTGACTCATTGACTGCTAAGATAAGTCTATTAGTGTGCCTAGGTTACCACCATAGGACACAAAACAACAATGCTAATTGCTACCATACACTTTCTCAAAAACAATTCTACCTGAAGTAATTAATCCTTTATTAAATTTAATAAACACCTCCCTGAACATTGGCTACATACACAATTAATTCATATTAGCAGTAATCAGATCAAAAGCTAATCAAAAGCTACCAAAAAGCTCATTTTGACTCATATTGGTTGTCAAACTACGGACCTATCTAAAATCTCCACTTTATCTCATGCTTCAATCAGAACCAGCTACATGAAGTCTTTCGGTCAGGGTCTATGTCTCATCATAGTACAGAGTTAACGCTGATCAAAGTAGTTAATGACCTGTTGTTGGCTTTTAACCAAGGTTATGTATCTTTGCTTATACTGATTGACCTCAGAGCAGTATTTGATACCATGGATCACATTTTACAAGAAAGACATGAAAACGTTATTGGGATTAACCCTTTCCTGGTTAAATATTTTTTAAACATATTTTTATTGAGAGAAGAAAGATATACATGATGACATGGTGGACATTCCAGGTTCAGAAAGTAAAATTCCTCACCAAGGTTAACTTTCTGAACCTGGAATGTCCACCTGTGTGATACACATAGGTAACTTGGACATCCATAAGAATTGGTGATTCTTCCCTTCTCAACCTACTCTAATTCTACCCCACTAACCCCCGCTAGTTTAAATTGTATTTAGCCAATTGCTACCAATTTGTCAACATTAATTAATTCTTCAGCATACACCAAGGTCAGTTTTGGTGTCATTCAAGGATCTGGTTTAGGGCCCCTGCCCACATTTGTTTATATGTCCTACTTCGACAAACACTGAGCTAGCTTCTTCTGCTATGCTGATGACACTCGCGTATATGTCTCAGCTAAACCAGAGGACAAATCTCTTTTTTATATTAGTAAAAAATACACTATATTACCAAAGGTATTCGCTCACCCATCCAAATTTTTGGAATCAGGTGTTCCAATCACTTCCATGGCCACAGGTGTATAAACTTAAGCACCTCGGCATGCAGACTGTTTTAACAAACATTTGTGAAAGAATGGGTCTCTCTCAGGAGCTCAGTGAATTCCAGCGTGGAACTGTGATAGGATGCCACCTGTGCAACAAATCCAGTTGTGAAATTTCCTCGCTCCTGAATATTTCACAGTCAACTGTCAGCTGTATTATAAGAAAATGGAAAGTGTTTGGGAATCAGAGGGTAGACCAACGTCATATTGAACCCTCTGGATTAGGAATGGGAGGTCACTTAAGCTCATATGTGAGTCAAGGAAGGTGAGAGAATACCTTTGGCAGTATAGTGTATGTAAAGGACATCAGCGGATGTTGGAAATGTTTTCTCATTTAGTCATGTCAAAACAGAAGTGATTCAATTAGGCTCACAGGCATCCAGGAGTTTCTACCTCAACTACACAATAAACTACTGGACTCCCAATCACACCTTTTTTAGTAGTTAAAAATCTTGGTGCAGCTCATGTAAATATCTCTACCACAGCTTTCGTCCACCTCAGGAACATTGCAAAAAATAGGTACATACTGGCTTCCCAGGATACAGATACATACATTTATCATTTCCAGACTGGACTACTGCAATGCCTCACTATCTGGCTGTACTACTAAGTGTTTTTACAAGCCCCAGTTTGTTGCAGCCAGAGTTTTTACCAGAACTAGAAAGTTTGACTATGACTCCCATCTTTGCTGTTATACTGTCTCTGTGTTAAATGTGGCATTGATTGTAAAATACATCTAAAGACATACAAAGCACTGAACAGACTTGCCCCACAGTACTTTAACGAACTTCTAGTCTGCCACGCCTGCTTATATAAAAAAGTGCAGGCTCTTTATTAACACCTCAAGTAAGGAAATTTACCACAGGGGGTGGAGCTTTCTCCTAACAAAGCTCTCACACTATAGGACAAATATTCCCAGACAGGTTGACTGACATCAGTGGCCAGTTGTTAACAGCGCTAGCTCCTTTTTCTCTCCCACGGTCCATTCAGTAGCATATGGGATGATTATGGCGTATGGTACGTAAAGAAAATACACAGGAGTACAAATATACACCTGGTAGCCATCAAAGTTTGTTACCCACTCAATGCTTACAGGCTGTATGCCGTGACACTTCTGCCTAAGCCAATGTGTCTTTTTGAAGCAATTACAGATTTTTAACCTCTTTTCACAGACAATCCTCTGGGATGGATAAGATGATGACTATGGGGAAAAGGATGCTGTGTAGAACACTTATCCTTTTGCATTCCTGGGGGTATAAAACAAATTCACCCCAATTTGGAGGGCACTCTCAAGTTGTGCCTCTGACTGTTGAATGTATATACACAATATTAAATTCTGCAGTAGATGGCTAAAAGAAGCATTAATGAACATGGCTGTTTATGGCATATGTGCATTTTTAACTGTGTGTGTTCCAAGATGTATCCCAAAACATTTATAAACATAGCCTGACGTAAGATGCATTAGGTAAGCTTTCTAAACAAACCAAATTGCACAATATTCTTTAACCAGATATTTATATAGTTTAATAATTCCAGAGTACTATATACAGAAGTTTTAAAACAAATCTTAACAAAACATCAGATTAACATTTACAAATGAAACCATCCAAAATGCATTTAGGAAATCTCAAGGTTACATCTCAACTTGCACAATAACCTTCGGCTGTACAAACTACTTGTGTGAATTTAAGTGCAAATCAATTATGATTCTTCCAAATTAAGATCTGACTAAACAAGACAGTTTTTAGTCATTACTTCAGGTCCCAATAAAATACACATTACTCCTGCACGTCTGGCTAAACACCATGTTTTAGGCATCACAGGTTTACCCACATTGTAAAAGTGCAAAAAAAGTAGTTCTTCATAATTCAGTGAGATGTTCTACAAAGGACAACCCCCTTTATGACACTGTTTCACCTAAATCAGGCAAAGTGGCAGCAATATGTTTTAAAGTGACACTATCTGGCAACCTCGTTATTCCAAGATATAACTTCACTCTGTCCAAAGCACGTTCTCAAGACTGCAGCAATGGCATCTATGTGCATCCTTTTGACTTCCAGTGCCTTCCAGATTTGAACATGTGACTAAGAACAAAATTATATAACACAGGATGCAAACAGACTGTGCAAAGTTAAAGCTTTTTACCTTCTCTTGCCCATCCAAAGCAAAGAACCGACACCACACAGAGGTATTAAAGATCAAGGCCAAGAAGAAAGCTCAGCTGTAACTCAAGGCTTTTTGTTAAAGGCTTTCAAGTTTAAGGTGTGTTTATTTTTCATAAAGAGAACAGTTAAATCATCTGCAAGAATTATGAATACAAAACATTACTGATACCATAAGTAAACACTTCAGCAATTATAAAAATGAAAAGCAGACAAAATATAAGCAGTATCCATCCCTGCAAACCGAGTAAAGACTCGAAAATTTAGTACTTGTAATCATTGTTCAAAATTAATAGGCTGTGGTTTTCTTTTGGTGAAATACTTGTTCCAGTCTCTCTGGGAGGTTATTTTATGAATCTCTATACATCTTCCATCTTGAATTTGCCTGAGCAGAACGCACTGATATAATGTTGGATTTTTAAACCATTTCTGGTTAAATGGCTCTCTGAAGCTCTTCGGCAGGCCACCTCAGTATAATGACTTAGGGCTTTTTATGGATGGATAAGGCCTCTTATATAGATGCATTTATGGTAGGTTGGTGTACATTACAGTCCAAAAGACTAGAATAACAATGTAGTGTTGCGCTGCTGTGTGGTTGGAAGCACACAGATGACACCTGTTTAGAGGAGGATGGCTTCACTCCTGGTCTTCTCTTGAACATACGATGTGAAACGTTTCAAGAATTTAGGATACTCTCTCCTGGCTACAGCCCGTAAGACTGACGCTGGTGCCCACCCACCAGGATTCACTGGGTGAAAAAATTAACAGGAAAATTTTTTTTAATTTCTAAATATTTGTCCACAGTACAGATATTCTTTCCTGTATATGTGATATTTAGAAGCTAAACAGCTTGGGGGCGTCATACTCACCATTGGCTACATACGTTATTTTACAGAGAATGTCGTCTCTACTGACCACCTTGTTGTCCTCTGGTGGACTAACGAGAGTTTGACAGATCATGGCCACGTTGATTTTGGCACGGATGCACCTACTGGTGGGCTGGAAAAACCAACTGTGTAAACTGAAGGCATTCATGAGACTCCGAAGTACCGAGATGACGTTCTTACAAACATCGATTCATATACGCATGACGGAGAGGTACCAAAATCAAGGTCAATCCAAAACGGCTGCTTACTGGATAGCCGTCATGGTCTACAGAGAAGTTGCACACGAGCCACGTGTCCGGCTCGTTCTCATTGGTGGAGATGATTTTGCGGATGACTGAGAGATACAAGATATCTCTTTGTGAAGCTGGCCACACCCTCTGCAATGGAATGAAGAGCAAGCCCTCTTGAGAACAAAGACACCGGTGCAAAACGCGCACCCATGTAAAAAGATAATGGCTTTCAATGTCAAAAAATATACTTATGAAGTTTTAGGATAATAATTTAAGTGCACTCTACCTTTAGAGTCTGGTAAATAATTACTGCTTTGTCCGACAAGGCCTCTACCACAGTGAAGCTTTCGACAGTTGCTGAGAAAGGAGAAGTGATCAGATTTGCCCAACAAGGTTTAGCACTTGGGTTCTGGGTGTATTGGCTGATCAAATACGTGATACCCACTTTCCCAGTCACTCCGATAGACTGTGTCCCAAAAGTAGTGGCAGACCTCATGACCCGTCACTCCACTAACTGCATGGGTGGCTTTGAGAGGGTCCAAAACAACCCCATTCTCCTCCACCTCTCTCCTGTACACCTAATAACCATAAAACAATCATGACAAGTTACTCACTATGAGTGACCAAAAAAAAAAAAAAACGCTTGTGCCATCTGGTGGTGAAGTCATGAATTGCCATATCATCCACCTACCCACCCTCCAACACACAAGCACATACACTTGCTAATTATTCACGGTTTTCACATTTCCACATTTAAGACAACACCATGAAGACCCTGATGGGTTTCTGAGAGATCACACAAGTGATGATGCTGAGCTAAATTTACGTGTGAGGTACATGTCTATGACGGGTTGGGCCTGGGCTGAACCTCTAGAGCCACGATGCACTGCAGTGTCGCCTGTGTGCGTCTGGGGTCAGTCGGTCTAAACTAAACCATCAAGACTCCAGTACGGCTGGGCCGCGCTCCGCCCGCTCACCCTGAGGTCGCCTTCCTCAGTGACGAGCTGCCAGTTGGCGTCTCCGCCCACGTCCTGCAACGAGTGGGTCATGTGACTTCGCACCATCTCCTCCACCTGTGTCATTAAGGAGGTTTGGATTAATCACCCACACTCCCCGCTCACACCCCTGATGCTCGAACACACACACACACACACACACACACACACACACACACACACACACACACACGACACCGTACCTGAAAGCTAAGCCTGTGAATATCATCAGAGGCACTGACCAGGTCAAGAGAAGAAAGGGTAGAAGCGTGACTAAGTGGCGGAAGCTAGAGAGAAATAGAGGGAGGAGAAAGAGTGGGAGAGACATAAAATGCAGAGAAGATGGGTAAGAAAATTCAAAGAACAGCAAAAAAGAAAAAACAACAAAAAAAAAAAACCCCATTAGACAGGGAAAAAAAGTCATTGTTGTCACAACCACTCCAATCAGAAATAGAAAACATGAAAACCCAGCAGAGGTGAGAAGGTTTTGCATGCAGGGCTGCCCAGCAGAGAGCAAGGTCTGGTGTGCTAGCGTGGGATGCACGTGAAGTGGAGAGGCCCACCTTGGTGGAGTATCTGTGAGCGCTGACGGAGGAGTAGGGATCAGGGCTGAGCGTGATTGGTCGAGGGCTTCGGCACTTCTCAGACTGAGGGAGTAAGGAGAAGCAGATTAAACAGGGAGAAACACATCCACTTAATCATCCGCCCAGGTAGCAAAAACCACAACAGTCTCTTTCTCTGCACTCGTGCAAGACCACCGAGCGGATGGCTGTAACAATTTACCAACGCGTGTGATGGTGACGGCTCACAGGGTTTGGCTCCTATGGGAGCAGTTGAGAAAGAAACAGAACGGTGCTTCCAAAATACATTTACATTACATTTACAAAATTTAGCAGACGCTCTTATCCAGAGCGACTTACAAAGTCCACCACATTATTTTTTGCATTCGTTTTCAATATAAATATTACCCAACATCTCCGGGAAAAAGCTCTTCCACCAATAGCTGTTAGCTTTCTTTACAGCACTCATTCTTTTTCTAGCTGCCTTCCAATGCAACGATGAGGGTTAATTAACAAAAAATAAATGTACTGATTTGCTGAGAAAACTCCCAATTCAGTTATGTCTGTTATGTCTATAAAGCTTTAACAAAAGCTCACTCAGGGGGGTATTTGCATGGGTAATTCATTCTGACCAATCGTACGCAGGTGCTGTGACTGCGTCAGTTAAGCCCGCCCTACACACGCGTGAGCGTCACCTGCTCCTCAATCTGGTCCTGCTTATCCAAGGCTGCCTCGACAGCATCATAGAACTCGTCTTCGTTGAGGAGACTGTTCGGTCCCTCCTGAAAAGTCATATGGTGAGAACGTTTAGAGGGTAAGTCCAACCAGTGTCTCCTCCTGTTGTTGGACCCGCACACCTAAGCTGTACAGGAACATAACGGACTTACAAAAAGCCCGAGGTTCATCACGAGGGCAAATGCACTTACTTCATAATCTGGGCCTCCGTACTGGGACTTTCTCTTCAGGTCTGTTAAGACCGACTTGTACGATTCTTCTATTCTTCTTCTTCTCTCCATTTCCTTCCAAGAAAACATGTGTTGCTTAGTTGTGTCATCATGGACACTGGACACAAGAAGGCATAAAATGAAAGTGAACCGAAATATATATAATAGTAATAAAGTTACACCCCAACGTGTCCTTCTGAGTGCACATAGCACAAGCAACAGACGCTCAAAGGAAAGACCTCAAAGCATTAAATGTCTGCCTGTAGCAAACATTTAGATTGGATCCTTCTGCTCCAAAAGGTGTAATGCTTTGAATACACGCAGGTTAAATTGTGTAATGAAAGTGAATTGTTAAGCATGCGGGAGGCGTGGGTTCTTGGGGTTCTGTGTGTCCCACTTACAGAAAAGACCTAGCCAGCTCCACCGAGGAGCAAAAGCTGGTCTGATGTAAGAGGAGACAAATATTAGTGCGTTGTTTCCATGATGTCTGATAAAGAATACCCCAAGATGCTAACAAACTAATGTGGTTTAAGAGAGAAAAGCAGATTAGCCTCACAGAAAACAGCGTTGAGACCTCTCAACATATTCAAATATCACCCACTGCAGGCCTGGTAAGGAGGTTCATAACAACGACAACAACAGGAACTTGTTCATATCCTCATGACTCAATGAAATGAGACCTGCAAGACAAAACTACGACAGACACGTAGACCACGGAGACGCTAAGGAGAACAGGCAACACCTACAGCATGGACGTCGCTCTGTGTACACGGAGGTGTCTGGTTCCGTTTGTCTGCAGAGAGCCAGCAGAGGACGCCTAGGGCTTTAGCAGCGAGGCATGGTGAGACCTCTCCTGACATCTTAACTCCACTGACAACCAAACATCCATCCAAGCTGGACTACCTCAGAAAGGCACTTTGTAGGTTCTTTTCCCATCCCAGATGCCTTTCCACAGAGTCACTCACACACACACACACACGCGCGCACACACACGATCCTTCACTCTGCTAGCAACTCACTGGAATTCAAGTACTTCCTGTCTAACAATACTTCAGGACTCTACTGTACAAGGACAAACTGGTTTGGCGAGTCTAAAACTTGGCAACTAGATGCTAGGGAAGTGTTATAAACCCATGATAAAGTGTCCAGGGGAAAAATATTGTGAATCTTCAAAGAATTCAGTTCCACGTGGCTCCCCAGAACAGGCTTGGCTTTAGTTCAGCCATCAATGGAGCAAATCCACTTATTAAATAGCTTTAACAATGCTATTAAGAACTCTTATTTTGTCAGTATATCAAATGGCTTTAAATGTTCGCCTCCTGCCACAACACAGATCTTTAAAAAGTAACACTCAAGAGTGGAAATGTTAAATTATTTTAAATGTGATTAAATTAATCCTTTTAGGCTCCCTGCAGACACATGAAGCGGTGATCTACTGAACGCTTATTCAGGGGTGGAAAAAAACGTGACATGGAAATGGACTCTGGTTTCATCTCCACAGACAACATTTCCAAGAAGAGAATTCACAGGCGACAGATCCTGTTTCTTCGTAGTCTCAATCCATTAGATTACGTGAAAAATGAATAATTTAGTGGCCTGTGTAAATGTCTTAGTGTGTAGCTATTGGACCTGGGAAATGCAATTTAAAAAATGTTTTGTGCGAAACAAGTGGTTTTAACCATAATTATCACACTGGACCGATGAAATGCAAGCACCATCCTGGATTCCCAACCCAGCTAGTCTCAACAATAGTACTGCCCGGTCTTAGCCCAATGCTGAGTGGCCCTCCGTGTTCCCAGAAACCTCCTGGAGCAGACGTACTTTATCCAGTCGCCTCTGCCAGATCTCCTCACGCTTGACCATGGTCTCAATGCAGTGGGACAGTGTGGAGAGGATCCCTGCAGTGGTGGCTTTGAAGGTGATGGCTTCCCCTTTGAAATCGATGCCGATGGATCCTCTGGGCCCGGCCGTGTGCAATACTAACGCATAGACAGAGACAGAACTGTCAGCACCAAATGGCAAGAAAGCCCCAACATTAACCTCTGAGGTGGCCTGACACACTGCTGTCACTTTCAGAAATGTTTTAAAATTTATTTGCTTAACATTTATTTTTTTGGCTTACCAACACCAAAAACTTAGAAAACTAAAACTTCCATTATAAGCATTTTATAAAGCTCTGTTAGGTCTCATAATGCTCAGACTGAGACCAAGGGGAGGCCCTCGTATCCAGAAGATCTGTCTGAAAGTACTGCTTGTAGCTAAAGCTCATGAAGGCTATGACACATTAGCCTTGAGCTAATAGTGGTTGAGCTAGTTAACCATGACAAAGGAAACCTCTGTGACTTAAATGACATCCCCTTCATGTACACTTGATTCTAAATAGAATAAAAACAAAAATATCTGCTATCCATAAATTCAAAATAGCACATGTGCAGGGCTAATACATTATGGTTTATGGAAAATATTTGGGTGGGCAGCTATCTAACAAACATATTGAGGCTGTTTATGTTTAGCTAATTAGCTAATGTTATGATTCGCTACCCAACAAGAAACCGAGCAAGTTCAAGTTACTTTTAATTGGAATGCACTACACTCAAACCTCCACTTATATATACGCTATAAGACGTAACCCCTTACTGATGAAGTAAAAACATATAGCCAAAGGCTGCTCACATTTGTCCTTGCTGCTGTAGTTAAGGAGGTAGTCTGCATCTGGTCGTGATGTTGGGAAGTCCTCATCATCAGCTAAAGCATTACAGACATCAGTAAACTTGGACTAAACGATGTTAGTGTTAATACAGTAGACCACTGCCGTTAAACACAAAGCCAACACAACCACTGAAATAACCATTTCAGCAATCTGCTGCTCTGCAAATTGGTCAACTTAGTCAGGCAAACTAGAAAAACAAAGCATAAATCTGGATCACAACTGGGAAAAGAAGAAAGCACACCAAAGTATAATCTACTCATGTCATTTTAGGAATGGCTTTCAACAGGGGAATCTTAACTCATATGGTCATTAGTTCATTTGCAGTCAGCTAATCTACGGGCAGGGAAGTGCAGGGACGTGCAGGGACGTGCAGGGACGTGCAGGGACAGGCAGGGACAGGCAGGGGGTTCAGATTCCTCACCCTTTTCTATGTGGAACTCATCTCTGTTGTCTCCACCTGCACAGCTGTCGAAGTACATCTGTAGTGTGTCCACTTGTCTGCACAGAATGTCCCGAAATGTCTCCATCTCTGCAAGCTTCTCCTGTAGACTGTCACCTTTCTGTGTGAGCAATGACGGGACACAATGAAGAGTCTGTGGTTGCTGCGGCGACTGACCTGAGCTCCTGGCCTTTTACGCAGACACGTCTGATCTGAGCTCCTGGCCTTTTTTGCAAACACGTCTGATCTGAGCTCCTGGCCTTTTACGCAGACACGTCTGATCTGAGCTCCTGGCCTTTTACGCAGACACGTCTGATCTGAGCTCCTGGCCTTTTACGCAGACACGTCTGATCTGAGCTCCTGGCCTTTTACGCAGACACGTCTGATCTGAGCTCCTGGCCTTTTACGCAGACACGTCTGATCTGAGCTCCTGGCCTTTTACTCAGACACGTCTGATCTGAGCTCCTGGCCTTTTACGCAGACACGTCTGATCTGAGCTCCTGGCCTTTTACGCAGACACGTCTGATCTGAGCTCCTGGCCTTTTACGCAGACACGTCTGATCTGAGCTCCTGGCCTTTTACGCAGACACGTCTGATCTGAGCTCCTGGCCTTTTACGCAGACACATCTGATCTGAGCTCCTGGCCTTTTACGCAGACACGTCTGATCTGAGCTCCTGGCCTTTTACGCAGACACGTCTGATCTGAGCTCCTGGCCTTTTACGCAGACACGTCTGATCTGAGCTCCTGGCCTTTTACGCAGACACGTCTGATCTGAGCTCCTGGCCTTTTACGCAGACACGTCTGATCTGAGCTCCTGGCCTTTTACGCGGACACGTCTGATCTGAGCTCCTGGCCTTTTACGCAGACACGTCTGATCTGAGCTCCTGGCCTTTTACGCGGACACGTCTGATCTGAGCTCCTGGCCTTTTACGCGGACACGTCTGATCTGAGCTCCTGGCCTTTTACGCGGACACGTCTGATCTGAGCTCCTGGCCTTTTACGCAGACACGTCTGATCTGAGCTCCTGGCCTTTTACGCGGACACGTCTGATCTGAGCTCCTGGCCTTTTACTCAGACACGTCTGATCTGAGCTCCTGGCCTTTTACGCGGACACGTCTGATCTGAGCTCCTGGCCTTTTACGCAGACACGTCTGATCTGAGCTCCTGGCCTTTTACGCAGACACGTCTGATCTGAGCTCCTGGCCTTTTACGCAGACACGTCTGATCTGAGCTCCTGGCCTTTTACGCAGACACGTCTGATCTGAGCTCCTGGCCTTTTACGCAGACACGTCTGATCTGAGCTCCTGGCCTTTTACGCAGACACGTCTGATCTGAGCTCCTGGCCTTTTACTCAGACACGTCTGATCTGAGCTCCTGGCCTTTTACTCAGACACGTCTGATCTGAGCTCCTGGCCTTTTACGCAGACACGTCTGATCTGAGCTCCTGGCCTTTTACGCAGACACGTCTGATCTGAGCTCCTGGCCTTTTACGCAGACACGTCTGATCTGAGCTCCTGGCCTTTTACGCAGACACGTCTGATCTGAGCTCCTGGCCTTTTACGCAGACACGTCTGATCTGAGCTCCTTTTTACGTGCATTGGAACTTTTCCTTCTTTTTTCTGCCATACTGCAGACATTTTGAATCACATCAGGTAAACACATCAGGATATTGTCATGAAATCAGCTACACAGAAAAAAACTAAGTTGGTCACAAAAATCGTCTCAACTGTTCAAATGAAACAACCAATAGACAAACATATTCTAGTGTTCTAACTAACTGTGCTACTGGTTTAATTGAACCCGTGTTTAACCATTTAATGTGCGTGTTGGAACTTCTCACCCCTAAGCAATCGTTCAGCAGATCATTATCACTTTCACACCTCTGTGGAGGGCCTGAGAGAGCAAACGCTTCTTCTGCTCTTAGCAGTTCTCAAACAAGAACGTCCTTCACTTCACTTAGTCTGGCACAGTGGTGTTGCGTCATTTCATTTGCAGAGCATTTCCTTAAATACACCCAAACTTCTACAGCCAGCAGAGGAACCAGAAGGGTGTGGTGGCGCTCGGAGGCTGTGGACAGACCCGCCTTACCCTGAAGGATGATGAGGAGGTGGCGGAGAGGCCGCTGGCTGCCGAGGTGAGCGACAACGTGGAACCATGGTGCTTTAGACTGCTTTCTGAACCATAGCCCGACTCGGCCTGGGTACACACACACACACACACACACACACACACACACACACACACACACACTTCTAAATAGCAAAATAGGACATACAAGTAATATTGAACTTTATACAGGGTACAAGTACAAACAAACAAAAATGATCTGGTAATTTTTCAGGTCCTTGTGTGTTGAGTAGAAGGATGTTTTCTGCCGGTGTCTAAGCACTGTCTTTACACACGGCAGTAGGCGAACCATCAGTTCACACACACACACACACACACACACACACACACACACACACACACACCTGGATGCTTAGTAGCAGAGAGGTTGTAAGGGAACACAGCCTAAATTATAATCATTACACACGGCTACAGAGACACTAAAACAACCTCCCTGTAGAGGAGGTGGGACGGCATGAACACCGTAACGTCACAACATGCGTGAGATTTACAAGAGGAATCACGGGTTTGTACTAGCATGATGTCTGGGAGAAGATGGGAGGATTTGAAGCCAAGTACTGTTTCAACACTTTCCGACTTTCAACACTTCTATACAGTGTTCTTTAAAAGGCACGAAGCCGACAGTATTTACGTGGAGATCATTACCTGAACACATTGTAGCCGGACACCTAGTAAATATTTCTTACCTACCCTCAACAGGCAGAGATCAGAATGGAGATATATTACTATAGCCATGAACCACACATCAGGACTTTCTCCTGAGCACACTGAAATCAGACTCCTCCATCCAGACCACTGTGGTGTTGTTGCATAACTGATAAAACACGGAGGCTTTTGAAAAGCTTCATTATCTTAAGTGGCTTTCCTAACGGACAGAGAGAGCCGATCGGGCAGTAAAAGCGCATCACAGCGCTGCTGCCGTCACACAACCATCAACAACAAAAAACAAACACAAACGAATTTGAAAAAGCTACAATGAACTCCGACTGCATAACGACGCGTTAACCACTTAAGGGTGATGGATGTAGCCACCAGCAGTTAAAGGGAGACGGTGCGTCAGGTTGAGGGTGGTGTTCTTCTGGCCTCAGCACGCATGTCTAGCACACAGGAAAATTAACACACAGACTGCCATGCCACCGGCTTCAAGCCCACCAATTACGGCTCAAGTCTTTCAGAGCGGCCATGCAAATTCTGTCATTAAAGTGTCAGAACTGCTGAATTACTGGATACGCGGTTTTCTGCGACAGCTGTTCACCGTCGCCGGACTGCAGTTAACAGAAATACCTATTTTAAAAAATCACAGCCGCTGGGAAAGAAAACTTGCAACAGACACCAGAGCGGATAAGCACGAGAGCACGCGCGCTACGGCGTCGGACGACGGTGAGGGAGAAGCAGGGGGATTGAAGGAAGCATGCAGGGAAACGCGCCAGCAGGTCACAGCCCACCATCCGTCCGCTCCAGCAGCCGAAACAGAACATCGCATCGCCTCTGCAGTCCCGCGGGGCCGGCTGGAGCACACTCCCTCCGCGCTCCGCCCGCAAACGTCCCCAGGGCTTCTCCCAGCCGGGCATGTGGAGCAGAAGAGAGAGAGAGAGACAGAGAGAGAGAGAGAGAGAGAGAGAGAGAGAGAGAGAGAGAGAGAGAGAAAGAGAGAAAGAGACAGAGAGAGAGAGAGAGAGACAGACAGAGAGAGAGGCAGACAGACACCACGCGTCGGTCCCCTTTAAAAACTCACAAGAGCAGGAGAAGATTCATGTTGGAGGGGGTGGTGTGTGTATGTGGGCAGAGAGAGAGAGAGAGAGAGAGAGAGAGAGAGAGAGAGAGAGAGAGAGAGAGAGAGAGAGAGATAGCGGGAGGGAATGAACAAGAGAGATGCTTTACTGAGAGACTGGCAACTGGCCCAGTTGCTACGCACCTCTGGTTGCTACGCACACTTGCATTCAAGACCCCCCCCCCCCCCCCCTCCTGCATCACCCAAACGCTTTTTGTTTAAGTTGCGTCCATTTCTGCAGAAGCTGAGATGATGCCTCATGTTAGCGTCAGCTTCATGCATCATTCACGTGGAATGCTTAGCTCTTCCTGATATAGCAAGATCACGACCTCCTACATAAAACCGTCCACGAAGAGAGTGACGAAAGTCTGGAAGGATGGAGCAGAACTAAAACGATTGTTCAGAAAACACAACAACACACCAGCTGATCCCAGTTTCTAGAAAGGACATCAGTAAGATTGGAGCTTCATATCCAGATATTGTACCTTCAATAGCATTTCAGCAGTCATTTCTTTAGCCAGTTGAACATTAACATGGGAAGCCAATCAACAGCTAGACAACCTGTTCAACAGGCAAAAGTGAACCACAGAACAGGTTTACACATCACCATCTGAATTCTTGAATTGTTGATAAATTGCTGACAAGGGGAAAAACTTTTTAGGCTACAAGGCAGAAAAATGCTGATGTTGAGGTTATGACAGTAAAATTACAAGTTTTCTGCAAAACCAATTTAGTACAATGTGCATAGTATGTTTAACGAATTAACACTTGATATAATTAGATCCTTTGACACTGTAAAACTCTCTGCCGAGCCAAGCGAGGTAATCTTGAGTCATAACATTGTTTTCAATTTAAATGGTGCAGCTCTTATAGCAACACCACTTTCCACCAGCTGATGGCGCTGATTCAACAGTTCCAGTGCAGAGAACCTCTCTGCTGTCAAGTTTGGTCACGCCCACTAAGAACTGGAATAAAAGCAGTTCTGAAGCCCACCCAGCACTTTAACACTCAACCCACAATTGCTACCTGCACATGGTAGCAATGAATGAATGAATGAATGTTCAATTTATATATCACTTGGTCTAGATCACAACATGCTGAATCAGAACTTGTTTTTAGTTCAAGTTGTAACGCTATTTCACACAACTAACATGTGGGCACCCTTCCCTATATCAGACCTAGAAGTCCCACCAACACCATGTGGGTTTAATTAGCAAAAATAAAATCAGCACCACCATAGTCATAGATCCAGGCATACGACATGATTGGTCACCCGCCCAAACACTCCCACCAGTGCAAACGCTTGGATCCACAGCTTGTGAGCAGCTGTGTGCCGGTCACACCCCCAATCAGCTATGCTCCACCCCACATTCCTGGAGCCACTCCCTCACTACAGCCTGACTCAGGGGACGTGGGAGAAGGTGGGGAGAAACCCTGCCCAACTGGTTCTTACTTTCAATTCAACTTTTGCTTTCTTTTTTTCATATCCACTTCTTTATTGGGGGGGGGGGAAACTTCAGGGGGTGGACACTGTTCACATCACCCAACACATTATATGAGTAGTGTGAACAGGAATGTGTCGGGAGAAAAGACACCCTCCACACCCTGCCTCAATGATACGCCTATGAGACTTAACCGCCAAGGACAATGTACACAGGGACACTGAGGACTGCGATCAGACTACTGTTAAATAACCAAAAAGCAGTTTGTGTTTGGGTTGGAGTGCCTTTCAATGCAGCTGCAGAGCCATAAAGGAAACGTAAACTGATGCAAAAATTACAATGTGTGAAATTCCAACGCTATGTTTGAAACCGCCATTTGCACTCGTGTGTGTACCTTGTGATGTTCGATGGTATCGATCCACTGGTGTCGCAGGTCCGGGTCTTCGGCCCTTAGGTACCAAACGCTGTCGTTCACACTGATATCGAAGCGGCACTCATCGAACTCATGAGGCTGTGACAGATTTAAAAAAAAACTATTAAGACTACATAAACTTTAATTATTGTACGTACGCCAACCTAATGCATGAGTAATGGAACGCAACTGAAATTAATACTAAAAGCAGGCGTACGTACGCACGAACATACAGGTTTAAGTAAAATTCAGCATCTTATAAAGTAAAAACTTCCCCACATTCCAAATAAAAGATATAAAGCATTTCTTTGCAATAAATTACATCAAAATAAAACATGAAAGTGTTGTATTACTTTTTAAGTAACACTATAATTGTGTTTTATTGTAGGAAGGGTTGAGAAATCAGGATTTGGTGGTGCAGCTGTTATTTGTAATCACAGCTCTCATTTTCTTGGCATTCTTTCCCCGTCTCTCACAAGGCTCATTAAGTGCTCGTCAATTCAGGTGCTTGTCTAATCAGTACGTTGTTAAGCAGAGTGAGGTGTGCCTGGCTTGTACTTCAACACACACTGGAATGGAATGGAGTGGCTGTCATGGATACAGAGATTAAATGCTAGTGTGGTCACCAAGGTATTGATTTGTTTGTTTGTTTGCTTGTTTGTTTTGACTACCCCAGAGCAGTAGCGCAAATTCAACACCTCCACTTTTGAAACAATTCCACCCCCCCCCCCCCCCCATCTTATATAACAATAATACAATATGCTACGCATGCACCGACACCCCCACTTGATATAGATCTGCTACAGCCCATGGCATTTATGAAGGAAAATACAAAAGTGAATAATGTAAAATAGTGAAAATAGTGCGGTCTGTAAGTGAATGATAGAGTGAGAATTCTGTTCTGGTTCTGTATGCCAACATGGAATTCAAATTAAATGGTGACTGCATATACAGCAAGATGATGTGCTGTCCTGAGCTCTGTCCAATCCAGCCTGTTGTGGAACACGTGTGATGTGTGTCCTGAGAATAACAGGTCAAAGTCAAGGAAATGAGCTAGTTCGGGGAGCAGTGGTGTCTAAGCCTCAATTTCTAATCACCTACTTTGGTTTTCATCCTGATAGCAATGACAAAAACCTCCCATTCCATTATCGCACATGCCTGAGGTTTATCTGATGCCAAAAATCCAGGATTATTAGTAATATAAACGCATGCCGTGTGTGGTCATAGAGTGTGTGGCTCCCCTCATCTGCACCACTGTGTTTAGCTCTGCTTGAACAGACTAACGAGAGACTATGACAGTGGGTCATCAATCAAGTGAGATTAGCGCATTCACTCCGGACCTGTTATCCGCTACTACGCTACACTCCTCTATTTGCACGGCTTTTACACAACTATTCATGCAACTGTTCACATTTTTTCTACAGAGAATGGCACAACAAAACCTGATTCTTTCCATTTCTTTCGGTTTCCCCCTGCTTGCCGTAGTCCTGCTACTCTGGTCTAGCTAACCTGATGAAAATCACTCGGTCACAGTAGGTAGCTTTATACTAAAGGCCAGCTACCACAGGTATGACAGGCATCCATTTGCTGGGGAACATGACCTGACCATTTGAATGCACGTCTTGGAGAGAGGTCACATGTTGCAGATCAGTTTAAATTCTACCTGTCTGAATCCAGTTTAAGAAACAAGACTAACTGCATATGTAAAAAAGTACCTACATAAACCTGCTGACAGCAGTTATCCTAGCAGTAATGTCAAGCCAATATTAGACATTAGGTTGATTTCCATTATAAAGTGTCTATTATAAATGTGAGGGTTGTCTGTTCTGGGTTTACACAAGTAAAGAGAAACTGGATTCAGTTCTACCCGTCGGATCTGTTCTGCACGAATATTTCCGCATGCTTCAAGCAGGACAACAACAGAGCAGTGTGAGCCGTGAGCTCCGAGGAGTTTGGTGTGCGGCGGCAAACTGTGTGTGCGTGTTCAAACAAGAATGCAGAGCACACTCCCTCCTCCCAGACCTTCTCCCCATATCTCTGACCGCTCAAACCAGCTGGCCACCTAAGACGAAAACCTTGGACGGGACACACACACACACACACACACTGTGGTTGTTAGTATTAACAAGCCTAACCACGGTCAGCTGGTTTTTGTTGTCGTTTTTTTAAGTAAAACTGTTCATAAAGCTTTGTCATGAGATGTTTAGTTTGCCAACTTGTCAGAGATAATCATCCATGCTGAGTCAGTACATAAATTTCATGAAATATGGGTTTCTTGAGGCATTTGAAGAAGTTTCTCTAACATAACCCTGTTAAGCAAAGCAAAGAACTGTGGCCAACTGCCTTAGACTTGCACTGTCTTATGATCACTGTCTTGCACTGATCATAACACTGAATGCAAACATTGTTTTTGGACACGTTTCTCAGCACACACACACACACACACACACACACACACACACACACACACACACACACACACACACACACACACACACACACACAGAACCCAAATGCTCTGCTTGCACGAAGACACACATGCATTTGTCCACACGTCGTGTTGTGGTCATGGGTTCTGCTACGGTGTGATGAAGCGACACCTTCTCCAAGCCTCACTCCCCCGGACCCACAGGCCGTACCGTGATGACCGCTTTCCCGAGGCAGAGAGCCCCCCTGCACCCGAACTCCCGCTCGTCCGCGGACTTGTAGTAGCTCAAGGTGTTGTTCTTCAGCACGACCCACCGGTTCTGCCACCCGTGGATGTAGTTGGTCCACTGCACGCAAAACCAGCAGATAAATGAGCACACAGTACCGAGACACCGGTCTCTAAACACGAATATGTGGCTGTGGCGCTTTAACGCGGTCTGTACACGTTACACAGGTGTTCAGGGTGACACCTGAGACGGACAGGTGTGTACAGCAAATGGACTCAAAGCGGAGTAGACGTGTTTTAATCCCAAATCCACGATACTCGTGTAGTAGGCTATAACTTCAGGTGAAATGTCACCACAACCCGTTTTATGATCATTTCACACCTGAAATCACTCGAATCAAAACCAAAACGGTCTCTGCACTATTATTTGTAACCCAGGTGTGTGTATCCCGAGTGTGTGTAACCCAGGTGTGTGTATCCCGGGTGTGTGTAACCCAGGTGTGTGTATTCCGGGTGTGTGTATCCCAGGCGTGTGAGGGTCGCTGGGGTATTTACTTTACTGAGGGTCCCACCGAGCTCGTCCGCCTGCTCCGAATCAGGATCCGCATCTTCATCTGAACTCGAAGAGGTCGAGTTCTGATCCGACATGGGCCAGATGGTCGGGAGCAGAACCGCTCGCTGCCGTGCGCTTTTCCTGTTTGTTGTGGTGGGACTGCAGCTACAACAAGCGCCTAAGCTTCAGTCTGCGACGTGCCAGGAGACACAGCAGAGGCGTCAGAACCAGACATCTCCTACCACCCTGTCCTTCAGGTCCAACCAAACGAGGACGTGCGAGCTCTCAACGAGGCTGCTGAAACGGACCGAGGGAGTTCAAGAAAAGTAACTCTTCTTCTCACAGTCCTGTTACACAGAATTAAAAATAATCTTAATAAATAAAACCCCCCAAAATGAAAATATCGACTTCTGGTACTGAAGAAGGTTCTGCTGTGTTTCCCACACCGAGTCTGTGTTTTTTTAAACTTTGAATTCTAGGTGGGTTGATGTTTATCCTAGCTCACGGGGCCAAAATTTGGTTTTATTGTCGCCCCCTCTTGGCTGTGCACGGTACTGCGGACTACTGCATACCAAAACATTAGGCAGGATGATTCTTGGAATAAACACGCGCCAGATGTTAACATATTTGGAGACACACAGACACGGAATTTGGAGACAATAAATGTTACAAGCACTCAACGAGGGACATGGATGCATTTATTGCATTACTCATTTAATTCACAGTTAGCAAAGAATCATGCATAGAAAATAAATTTAGCCTCACTTGAAGCAATGCCAGCCTGTTTGCCTCAGCACTGTAATGAATGCTTCTCATTCCAAAGTCACAAACCTGCAGAAACAGCTGCAGCTGTATTTATTTCTTATAGCAGGCGTTTGGCCTCTGGCTCCAGTTTAGCAGTTCTGTATTTATTTAGCTGCATTAAATCAGCCCAACTTCGTTAGCCAGTCCTCGATAGCTTTCTCATTATACTGGGCATCTCTCTGCCAATCTAAGTGCCAGCGTAAGTTGGCGATGGCTTGAGTGTAATTGTTTCCGAGTCTCTGCTTCCACACCAGAAACTGGTGTTTGTTGTAGAGCCGGACGGCCTGGGAGACCTTGGGATAGTCCACCACCGAGCGTAGCAGCTTGTCCAGGTGCTGACAAACACCACGGTATCGGGAGGCCAGGTTCTTCAGCTCAGCTCTATCCTTGGAAAGGTCTGATTGAACATCACAGACGCAACCATAACACAATGATGCATTACAGTGCTAAAGAAGAACTGTCAAACTGTCGTGTCCTTCACAGCGGATGAAAGTGACCTGCCACTTGTTAGCACTGTACAAACGTCATGGATCATCTAGTCTGCATGACTAACTTCCCCTCATTTCCCCCCAAGACCTGCACTTATAATGTCTTGTATAATTTCACAGAAGAATCACGCTATATCTGTTATGCTATAACAATAGCTCCTATTAATAAAGTAACTAAATAAATAAACATACTGAATCAGATTCCTCTACGTTCACATGCGACGCGGTGAATTGCTGTCGTGAGCAGCAGCTTACCAAAGAGTTGTGGAGGGACGCTCACACCATCCGTGTAGGTGATGTACTTCCACTGGCCTGTTCGTAGCATGTATGTGGAGGCGTTGGCGTTACAGCCGTGGTACTCACTGAGCACCCAGCCAGGGTGGGGCTCATTTACACCCCATCCAGCCTGTGAGACCAGAGGGACCAGGGAGTGACCGCTCAAGCCATCTGGGACACGGACACCTGCGATATCTGACAAACACACATCACACATCAGTGTTACAGTCTAATATGGAATACTATAAATCCGTTTGGTGTATGCATATTTCTCTGTGTGTGCTTGTGTTTTTAAGCTTCTCATGAACTGCGTTTGGTGGCTTACACCAATGGGGCTGACGTCTATCAGAAATGTCACAGAAACCACAACTTCTCATTTGTAAATCTACATATCACTGAACAAATAGTCCAAAAATGTATTTCATTAATGAACCACTGATCTCTTTACATGTCTGTAAGTCATGAAACTGAATGACCATGACAGCTAATCACCTTACCAAGAAATGATGGGTACAGATCTACAAGGGAGACGGGAGAGCTGATCTCTACGCCGCTCTTTATCTGCGGGCCCATCATAAGTAAAGGAATGTGGGAGCTGCCCTCAAACATGGACATCTTATAGAACTGCCTGTGCTCCATGGCCAGGTCCCCGTGATCAGAAGTGAAGACGAGGACAGTGCTGTCCAACAATCCCGTCTCTCTGAGAGCGGCGATCACCTCGCCTAGAACAGAGCCGCAGCAAAACAGCAGTAAATCCAACTGTACGTGATAACTAGCGTGTAAAATGTGGCGGTGTGCGTGGCTTGCCAAGCATGGCGTCTGTTTCGGCACACATGGCGTAGTAGAAGGCTCGGATGTCTCTGATCTCCTGCTCAGTGAAGCTACCGCTGCAGTTTTTGGTAAAGGTGGAGTAGTAATCAACAGGGTGCATCTCTGAAAACGGCAACCACTTTGGTAGGGAAACGTGCTCCAAAGACACCTTTGAAAAACAGATAAATTCAGTATTACTAGAACGCTTAAATGGACACATTATTGATGATTAAGAGTTCCTAAAATATTCATGCTACACCTTCTCATTCTCTCTACTATTTTAGATTCACAATCAATATTTAATAATATGCTACTGCAGACCACTGAATCATGTTCAGACCACTGAACCACAAAATGGCATTCATGATCCCCCCAACTCGACCAGTGTAATGTGTTTTTTACTTCTTTTAATACGCTTCTTTTTTGGTAATCTTTAAAAAACACTGACAAACCAACACAGGGCTACAGCCAGCCTTAAACATGTTAATGCAAAGTACTTAGGACAAAGCGTATAGGATTTAAAACATTTTTATTCAGGGGTTGATAGCAACAAATGTTAAATTCCATAAATTTATATAGAAAAGAAAAACCCTTTAGATCTGGAGTTCCCAATATGGGCATGACACCTACTACATGAGATGCAAATCAGTGGTCTGTGCAGATCAACCTGCCTTTTTCAGCCAGAAGGGGGAGGTGCGGAAGGTGGAGCCTCCGGCGGTGGGGCCCAGGGACCGTGTGCGGTAGGGGTGCGGGAGGTTCAGCCCCAGGTACAGCGCGAACGGCTGGGACAGAGCTGCAGCGCTCTCCCGTATCCACAGGGTGGCGTTGTCAGTGGTGGTCCAGTCTTTGGTCATGACCCTAACTGTGGACGCGTCTCCTACAAGGTCTACCTGAGGACGACCCTCTTGCCTCAAAAGAAATGGCACCTCTCTGGTCCACGCCTCCACACGATTGCTAAATAATGTTTTTGAAATGTATTAATGAAGGGTAAAAAAATGACACCAAACTGCATAGAAAATATAGTTTGCAGCTTCTGTAATCACAGCAAGGTTTATATGACTTGTCATATTACCAGTGACAAGTGTTATCTTGTATAGTACAACCTGCTGCTCAGTGCATGTAGAATTACAGTCACCACAGGCAGATGCATTTATTCCAGTCACCTGATGGAGTGGCCTCCAGATATATAGTCTAGTTTGCCCATGCTGTGGGTATGATACCCGGCCTTCTGGAGATGCTCCATCCATGTGGTGGCATTGGAGGAAAGACATTTATAATTGTTCCAGGCGCCTGTTAAGTGGACCCAACGACCGCTCCACATGGCTGGCAATGTACAAATATAATGTCATTAGATGCATATCGTGTTTTATTCCTATAGAAATTCGACCATGCACACGAGTGCCCCAAGTAAATGGTGGGGTGTGAATTTAAAGACTTTAGTGGACACATTGTACCTGCCCTGGACGGACAGCAAACAGGTGAGTTAGTGTAGGAGTTGAGGAACACGGAGCCCATCTGCCTGATGTAGTTAATGTAAGGTAGCTGGACGACTTTATTCCCTGGATCAAATGTTAATCGTCCATCCTAAAGCAAAAGAAATAAAACTGATAAAAGATCCAGTCTAGTCTAGTCCAGTCACAGCGATGTTTCCTTTGTAGTGGTAGTTGAAAATACTTACAAAAGCATCAGACATGACCATGACTATGTTTGGCGTCTGGTTTGATGTATTGTGCACATGTAAATACAAACACAGCGTTTGAAACTGAAACAGCTGAAAAATAAAAACTCCTAAAATATTATTCATCGTCCTGTGAGGCGTCACGTGACCACCAAACCCGCAGCTTCACGTCTGTACTCTTCACTTGCTTCTGTCGACTAAATGCGACTGAAGTATATCGCGCGACTAATTAATTTCACACACTAAAGTTGAATCTTCTACAATGTTGTTCAACATTTAAAGTATTTAAATTTAAAAAAATTATATATATATTCCGCACGTCATTTTCAAAACCAAAAACTGTGTCAATTTTCTTCGCGCACTTTCTTCCGAGTGGTCCATGCAGACAGGGGGAGGCTACCGCCCCCTAGCGGCTACCAGACACTTTGGCTGTGTTCGAAATAGTCTACTACATACTTCTGGCGTACTGATCGAGCCCCAAATCAGTATGTCGTATGCAGTATGTGACCAAAATGAAAATTTCCAGTACGCGAAACATACCCGGATGACCTACTACTTCCGCAAACTATTCCAGTACGCGAACAGAGCTATCTTCGTGGTGTATTGCATCCCATCATGCAACGCTGTTTGCTTTTGTCGCATACTGGAAACTGTACTGCATACTACTCATACCTGTTAAGTTTTGTATTTAAAAATACGGGACATTTCCCGTATATGACGTCATCGCCTAATTTGCATAATCAGTTATTTGCATATAGCCGCAATCGAGGCTGTAGGAGAAACGAAAACATCTTTGGAGTGTCAAAAGTGAAGAAAAAACACCCCAAATATGTTTTGAACTACAAATAAAAAAATTCTAGTGGTATTTCTAGCTACAAATGGGGACATCTCCTGGGCATATTTCTGTGCCTTTAGTCCGCGTTTGTGCTTGGCAGATTGTTCGTGCTGACGGACATCGTTCCTTCTCCCATGAGAGACACTAAAATCACAGCTACATATCTTACAGAATGAGTAGCTGTGCCCCTTCATGCTCCTCTTTAGGAAAATAAATTCCCTGTCGCATTCGTCAAGGTACTTACACGTACGCTTAGCTTTTTAGGCAGGACTGCCTTCTCTCGTTAAATCCTAATTTGTTGTTCCACGTTTGCTCCCACTGTCGACACTAAACCCGCGAGTTTTAATTTATATATTTTTTAAAGCATTCATGTGCCGCGCCAAACAGAATTCTGTCACTAGCCTCGCGAGAACTGCTACCTGCAGTAGTCTGGGTGGCACTTCTCGCGAGGCTAGTGACAGAATTTTGTTTGGAGCGGCACATGAATGCTTTAAAAAAATAAAAATTGAAAACTGAAAATACGGGAAAATAAAAATACGGGACGTCGCCGGGACAGAGCGGTAAAATACGGGACTGTCCCGGCCAAAACGGGACACTTGACAGGTATGATACTACTACGAGGACCAGTATGCAGTATCCAGTATATACTGAGTCCAGTATGCAGTATCCAGTATGTAGTAGTCTATTTCAAACACAGCCCTAGTGACTATCAACGCCTGGGTTTGACTTTAAAAATGAACACAACGACAACCACAGTATTAATAAATGACCATCTTTTTTATACGAAAATTCCACATTAACACTTAAGAACTTTGAAATATACATAAAACATGACAGTTGTTTCCATGATGTCTTCAAGGTCTCAGACAGCCCATTTTTCAGTCTTTAGTTCCACCTTGTTGACCAGACCCTCTCCCATGATGTGGAAGTCCTGCACAATGGCCTCCACGTTGGGAACAGTGGTGGCTGTGCCATCAGACACCTTCACCTGCCGAGCGTTCATCAGTGACGTCTACAGGCAGACACGAACAGAAATTAACAGAGACATCAACTGCCACAGGTTCACCGTCAAGTCTGGCCACGTTGGGTTCGTCGGGCCAGTTTTGTGTTCTTGACCAACCTTAAAGGGCTGTGGAACAAAAGCATGAGGCTTCCACAGCACGGCGACTACCGTTCCACCATACGGGTCGTAGAAGAACAGGGCCACGTCACCGAACGCGTCCTGGACAAAACACAGGCTGTCGTCAGCAGAGAAGCCCCATCCATACACCCAGGCTGACGTAGTCAACCGCTGCCATCACAGATGTATAGTCAAGTCTGTGTTGGGTGGAGGGAGAAACTCACCCTGAGCTCCGACACATACTGCCTCACCGGATTGAAGTCGACAACAGGAAAAGACCCCCCTGAACCGACCCCTGTCTGTTCTATGGCCCCCCGGGGCAATTTGGTAGCCTTGGGGTCCACAGCTTGGCCTACCAGAGGGACCTGTTTAGGTCTCAGGTGGATCAGAACATCATAGATGTCCAGTGGGGGTCGGAACACCACCTGAGGTAAAAATAATGCAAAAAACAAACATAAAAAAAAAAACACCTCAACCATCCCTCAGCATCCAGGTACACTCCGATACACTCAAACTTCAGAGGTGAGGACACAGACCCGGATGTCTGGTTTTTGGACAGGATCCAGGAGCTGGGCCTCGAGAACGCGCAAGCTCTCGGCCGCAACCGTCACGATGCGCTGGAGCATCTACAGAGAGACGAGGAATGAGTAACTTTCCACCACCGAGGTCCTCGTCCAGTAACAAAACAACCATCGTCTTTACAGACCTGTACCGAAGGACCCTGTTTGGTCCAAACGGAGGCCGTCTTGTCATTGGGAGTAGCGATGAACATCACAGGAAGAGATTCTCTCGATGTCATGAAGTGGTTCTTGATTTCGGTGTAGTCAGCAGCTACGAGAGACGACACGACATCGTGTGAGACCGGGGCGTCGGCTGGAGACGGGGGAGAACGTTGGGAAGCTTTAAACGATGCAGACCTGTGAGTTTGCTGTTGAGGTTGACCACCAGGGGGCTGTTCCTCCAGTCGAACGTCGAGAGCAGGTACAGGAAGCGAAGAAGGCCAACCTGAGGAGAACTGAAGGCAAGGAGAGCAAAAGATAAAGGTATCCCCCCTTAGATAAAGGTACAGATCCAGGGGTTCATAGATGAAGGGTTTTATGGTACACTGGGGCGCTGGTGCTGTCGTCCTGTCACTGCCATTGGATGCCACTGTCTCAGAATGCCCCCAAGGCTGTGTTACCTTCTGGTTCTGCCTTTTTAGCTAGGCTGTAATAGTTTAACTTAATGCCAGAGTTGCTGCCACACTCCAGAAATGTGTTTAATTTCATCTGTCCTGTATATGTCCTCATACAGAGCTAATTTTCCCTGTTTTATTTTCTCCACATGGCTGCCCGCCTGCTCGAGGAAAAATGAGATGAGGAGAGACAAGCGAGTTATCCAGTGCCAGCCACCTACTGCCTGACCGGATAAGCCTACACCATGATGGACAATACTACATCTTTTCCTTTTATTTATTTCTTTCTGTCTAAATTGTTGTTGTTGTCATGGTGACCGGTGTCGGCCAGAGGAGGATGGGTTCCCCCCCTGAGTCTTGGTTCCTCTCAAGGTTTCTTCCTCATGCAAAAAACTAGGGAGTTTTTCCTTACCACTGTCGCCCTTGGCTTGCTCACTGGGGGTTTGGACTCTGCACTTGTAAAGCTGCTTTGTGACAACAACTGTTGTAAAAAGCGCTATATAAATAAAATTTGATTGATTGATTGATTGAAAAGCCGTCTTCAGCCAGAACACCAATCAGCTGTGAGGGCTGTGAAGGATTCTGGCCAATGAGAGCACGGATGAAGATGAGAGGTGGAGTTACCAGGGAGGGGTGAAGGGGGCGGGCTGCAGGAAGAGGGAGGCCACCAGCAGGTCGGCCGCGTCTTCTCCGACGTCTCCGCTGAAGAGCTGGGCGGCCAGCCAGCGTTTGGCCAGACGGCACACGGCGCCGAACCCCGTGTGTTGCTGCTGAAGACTGACACGCAACACACACACATTCAGCACGACTGCAAACACACGGCTGTATGTGTGTGTGTGTGTGTGTGTGTGTGTCCGTACCCGTGCAGGGTGCTGGTTAGGAAGGGTTTGTGCTGTGTCTCAAGCTCCACTCCCTGAGCCTCTGCGTTGTCTCGATGAATGAGCATGCCCTCTGGGGTCACGCTCTCTCTCAGAACCTGGGGCTCCCTGTGGTATGCCACCTGGATCCGAAACACCAGCCCGTCCTGAAGGCCAACGTGGACACACACACACACACACGTGAGCGCACACATTTGATTAAAATAAAGAAAAACCACGTGAAACGTGTGCGTTACCTTCCACACGTCCAAGTGTGTGGGCGAGGGGTGGGACGTGTAATTGTGTTGGGCTTGGAGCAGCTCGCCCAGACGGATGTGAAACGCCGCCTTGATGTGGCGGATGGCCGAAGCATCGTTGGGCCATTTCCCACTCCCCTCCATGTGGCAAATGACTGAACACAGAGGGGGAAAGAGAACCGCGCTGAACACGAGCAGCCGGGAAGGAAAACTTCCAACACTGCGGTGGAAACAACCCAACCACTGCTGACGGACCTTTAATGGGAGTGAGGTAGTACGGACAGGGTTTGTTCTCCTTCGGCAGCAACACGCGGGAACCCTTCTCCCTCCTGAAGAACGAGTAGATCAGCTTCACCGGGACAGGCGGGAACACCTACAGGATCCCAGGACAACGGCGGTGAACACAGCTGTAGGCTCAGGCAGGACCGGGGAGGGTCGGGTGGGGTCAGGCTCACCTGGGTGTAGCGGAGGGCGGGGTGCGCCCCCTGCACGGACGTGATGGAGAGAGGCAGGCCCTCCAGCTGCCACAGCTTCCGGCTCAGGTCGTCGAAGGACTGGACCACCTCCACGCTCTCCTCCTCCCCCGTAGTGCTCACCTGACACACAGCGCCGTGTTAGCACGCCTTCTCAAACGCTTCCCCTACCGAGGTCGCGTAAAGGGCTCGCCAATCGCCAACCGGCCGTTAGTACATACGTCATTTCCGACCCTGACGACGTCGGCCACCTGTGCCCCTACGAAGCGCACGCTGGTTTTGGGGATGTCCGCGTGCCTGGGGAGGGAGAGAGAGCAGCGTTAGCGCCTTGTGACGTAGGCGCTCCGTTGTGCTGAGGTGGTGCAGGCGTGGTGGGCGTACAGATGCAGCAGGTGGGTGATGATCTGCAGGGGGACGTGTCTCCGCTGGGAGGTGGAGGAGCCGGACCACAGCACCGCCTCCGTGATGGCTCCATCCTGGAAGCGTCGCAGCTCCGAGCGGGAACCCCACAGCTGGCGGAATTCACACGCCTGTACGGGAGCACAGCGCAGAGTCACACACTCACACACACACACACGCACGCACGCATCCACCCACCAACCCACCCAGTATCACCCACCCTCACAATCATCTTCTTCACACGTTCTCACCTCAGGGCTGTCCGCCGGAGGTCCTCTCTCCAACACAGACAGCGCATGCTCAAGGTTCAACAGCAGACCGATGGCCAGTGGGGGCTGGTCTTTATGCTTTGGGGGCTCACTACACACCGGCCACTACACAAATGGACAGGAGGCCACAACAGTGATTATACTACACAACAGAGCTGCCTTAATGCCATGACAGAATCAGGAGGACGTTTCTATGAACGATGGCCACCAGATGTTGGGCGTCTACCTCAGGGTCTGGAGGGAGGGAGTGAGTAAGAAGATGGACTCTTTCTCCGAGTCCTTTTTGCAGGAGGGACAAGATGAAGGGCAACACGGCGGTGACGTAGTTCCCACTGTGGTCCATGAGATCCCCGAGGAGACCGAGCTTCTTACAGGAGGCTTGCATTTTCACCAGGTCACTCAGGCTGAGGGGGAGACAGATGTACCTCAGCTCCAGGACTGCATCTCTGATCATAAAGTCCAAACCTGAGAAAACCTTCAGTGCCAAGTGGCTTCCACCGTCACACTCACTGATAGACGTTGTCATATGTTCTGACCATAGGTTTGGGCGTCATGAGCAGCGCGTGGAAGCCGTCTAGGGTGGGATCGTCCCAGAACTGGAGAGACAGCGACGCCTCATACTGGATCTGTGGACCAATCAGAATGCTCCGCCATTCAGAACCTTCCCAATTAAAAGACGGGTGGTGTGCCACTGGACACAGGGTGGAGATTAGGAGGTCAAGAACGCTCACCTGCTTGTAGGTGCAGGCTGTCATGTCTGCACACATATTCAGGTGCCCAGACGGGTCCACAAACACGACCTGGAAAGCGCTGTGGAACTCGGGCAGGGAAGGCTAAAGAATAAGGAATAAGACAGTTATACAACTGCATCATGACTAAAAACAAAAAAACCCAAATCAAAAACACAGCTGCTCACCGCTTTTGAGTCAGGACTTCTTGCCAACGTAATGCCATTCTCAGTCAGGTCTGTGGTGGCTGAGAGAGGAAAACAAAAGTGACAAACTTTCTACCACGTCTACATAGCAGGGGCCCGTGTCCCAGACATGAGTCACTCCCGGTCCTGGGGGAAACTGTGATGTTGATGGTGACTCAATGGAACCTCTCACTAGCCCAACCTCAGGTCCAGTGAGGGAACCTGCCTCCAAACGTTCTGTAGGAAGCCATCGCGGGCTTCGGTAAACATGGTCAAGCTAAAAACAGGACACAGGCAAGGAGAGGTGAAGAAAACATGCCCTTACCCAAGAAGTGCAGCGCGTTTCTGAGGAGCTGGTAGGCGTTCATGGTTTTGCCCACTTTGTGTGTGGAGAGAAGATAAGCCATTAACATGGCTGCCAAGAAGCCCCCAAAACACCCAGTTCCCTAAAACACACAAACACAGGATTACAGGGGTTAAAGGACTGACAGGAACAGGGCGATGCGCTGGTGAACTTTTAGACGGCACCGGCGTACCTGGTCCAGCTCCCTCTGTCTCAGCCAGACCTTGAGCAGAGCTACAGCGTCCCCATACGCAGGACACTGGTCTGCGTGGGCCCTGAGGAACTGCAGGTGGGAGCAGGGCAGAAGGTCCCCCAGCACGGCACTGTTATAGTGCGGAGTGGGAGGCTCACTGATCTCTACAAAACAACAACAACCAATCAACATCCAGCCAGCGGTGTCAGGCAGGAGCAGGGCGGGGCTTAAAGCGCTCGCTCACCTTGCTGAGCGTCCTGGCCGGAGAACCAGGCCGTCCGGACGTTGTTCTTCTGAGGGTGGAAGCGGCTTGGTTTGAGGTAGTCTGGAGGAGGGAGGGCGTGAATTCGCAGCGTGATGCTGCTGCTCTCTTTACCTGCAGGGGGAGCAGTGGCGCACATTTACCTATTCAGCTTTGAGTGATGAAATCCTTACATTTCTTTTAGCTCTAACTGCTGACCGTTTAGGAGCAGGACCTATATACCTGAGGGTGTGACAATTAGAAGTGGGCGGAGTCTGTCGCCATGGAGGCATGAATAGCGCAGCGTGTCCACTGAAGATGATGCGGACAGGTGCTGGGCCAGCCCTGCCAGATACAATGCCTTCTTCCGAGAGTATCTTTGGTTTATGCTGTCCATCGGATGCAGGATACTCTAAGAGCAAGAATCAAAGTGACCACATTGGTCAGGGCCATAAGGCTTTTATGTTCAGATAAGAATCCTGGATCAAGTCAGATCTGATGGGAAAATCATCTGGTCAAACACAGTGATCCTGCTCCTGGTGTGGACATTATAGCTGATCAACTCCATCCTTGCATGACTTGTGTATTATATACACTTTACACGAACACACAATTTACACATGATACACTTCACAAAAGTGCTTGGTTTTTACATATTACATGTTATTGGTCGCTTGGTTTGAAGGGGCTATTACTTACTAGAGGAATCGTGACAGCCAGGTCAACAGAAACTCTTGGTTTGATGCAGGTACCCAGCGGATAACTGCCGATCAGGTTGACAGAGGCAGGCGGCTCCATGTGGAACTTGCCTTTAGTTGCCTCAGGAACCATGATGAAGGGCACAGCAGTGCCAGAGCTCGCTAACCACGACAGGTCCATCACCTGGGAAGACAGGCAGAACGCGACCGGGTCAAGCGAGAACAGTGCCGGGGGAGGAGACCAGGCTAGTGCAGAGAACGCTGTGGTCCGCAAGACACGTACGAACCTCCAGCACCGGACCTGCGGGCACAGACCGCAGAAGGTCCGTGATCGTCTCCACAAACGAGTCCACCATCTTCTTCCGGCGCTCACTCAGTGCCACCTCCTTCAGGAGCTCCTCCATCTGCAGACCGTCCGCAAGAAACCAGTCACATTACAATACTGGGTCAAAGAACCCAGTCACATTACAATACAGGGTCAAAGAACCCAGTCACATTACAATACAGGGTCAAAGAACCCAGTCACATTACAATACAGGGTCAAAGAACCCAGTCACATTACAATACAGGGTCAAAGAACCCAGTCACATTACAATACAGGGTCAAAGAAACCAGTCACATTACAATACAGGGTCAAAGAAACCAGTCACATTACAATACGGGGTCAAATAAACCAGTCACATTACAATACGGGGTCATACAGTAATGGCCTGCGATGTGGTACGTGTGGCACATTCGCATAGACCTAAAAGGTCCATCAGAACATGCGCCACGCAACGCACGCACGAAGCTCCACTCACCTGCATTTTCAGCAGACTACAGTGGAAGAGACTCTCCGCCTCCTTCAGCTGATGGAGTTCCTCCACCGTGGGGGCCTTGTACAGTTCTCCTCTGGACAGCTGAGGAGACACACCGTCCCCAGCGACCGGGGCCACAACTTTCTTCTTGGACATTTTGCTTCCCTTTGCGCTCTGTCGCTCTTCGACCCGAGAGGAGTTGGACGTTTCCATCTGTGTTGAAGCACACATTGGACATGTAACAATCACAGACCATAATAATGATGATGATGAACAGGAAGACCGTGCTTCAACTACATGTATCCCAGCAACTTCCAATTACGAATTAATTACTGCTGCACTAAAGTCATGTCATTATAGTGCAATCCCTGTAATTCGGAAGCACGAAACTACTAGAAAGATGAAAATAAACGTCCAGATGTTGGCTGGGCTGACGGACTCACCCCGAGGTTAACGAGCTACAAGACTAACTACAATAAACCTTTCATCAGTGAAGACAGGAGTACAAACAAACCTCATTTTCTTCCGTTAACGTTGAACCTTTTCTCTTCATCTTAATGTGCGGATGATTTCACGACGGGACAATAACAGCGTGCTGTAACTCATGGGTGTATCGCTTCACCCGGGACGCACTGGCGTGTCCTCACATGGACGGCGTGGGTCACACAAACCGTCGTGAGCTGTGAGCGAGTCCTGATTGGCGCAGCGCCCTGGCGTCTGCTCTGCTATTGGCCGGGTGTGCGTTAGTACCGCCCTCTAGTCAAGTTTCTTCGAGATTGCAACAGAGCTCGCAGAGGATTCCTCGCCTTTTAATTATGATCCGCGGCGGTCTGGAGTAGCGCTTCAAACTTCACACTTTAGTGTTATTTGTGTTTTTTTTTTAAGCGTCACCAAATGCGACCGCAAACTAAAGTATATTTTGTTTTCCGTTCTTAAAGTGTCGCGGAATGATGACGAGCTTGTAGGTTGGCGCATGCGCAGTCTTCCCCTCCAGTGAAAGCTGCCGAGTGGTGAGTCGCGTCATTTATAGTTTATTTATGTGTGTAAAATGTGTCTGTTATATTGCTGAGATGTGTATTTGTGTGTATTAAGGTTATGCAAGATAATATAGCCAACCAATTGATCTATATCTATAATATGTGTATAAAGCTGACACCGTAACACACAGATGTGCCAAGTGTCCAAGTGTTCAGCTCGTTTGGAGTACACACCTGTCCACAGGTTCACCTGCACAATACTTGTGGGAGATTTTAATATCCATGTGCACGATGATCATAATTCTCTTAAAAAAGATTTCATATCTTGTTTGGACAGTTGTGGGCTACAGCAATATATTGATGTCCCCACGCATGTTAAAGGAAATACTCTAGATTTAATTTGTTGTTCAGGTGTTAGACTTGTTGACTGTTAAGCTGATTCCTTTCCTCTTTCTCATCCCATGTTGCTATCATTTGTTGTCAATATCCCACTTTCTAAATCTAACCCTCCACGTAACATAACGTATGGTAAAATCAAGGATATTAACTTGAATCATTTATCTTGTTGTATCAATAGTCTTCCTAGTATTGATCCATCTTCTACTTCAGATGAACTTCTTTCACATTACAATACATCCCTTCATAAGCTCCTAAATGACCTTGCTCCACTTAAAACCAGATCTGTTTGATTCACTCGCACTGCACCCTGGTTTACTTCAACTCTTAGACAGTTAAAAGCAAAAGGTCGCCAACTTGAAAGACTTTACAGGAAGACTGGTCTCACCGTACATAAAGAGATGTGTTTAAATCACATTTTTGATTATAAAGATTCCATTTCTACAATTAAATCCACATATTATTCCAATTTAATTAGTTCAAATGAGGGTAATTCCAAGGCCCTCTTTTCACTAGTTGCAAAGACTCACCACCAGACTCACTTCCTCCCCATTTATATTGTTCTGACTTTTGTAATAATGTATCATTCTGCTCCTCAAAAATAGTAGGCCTACATACACCAGCAACTACTTTTACCAACTGTTCCTTTGGCATTAATTTCATCACCTCCGTTTGCCTCTCTTAATCTACTTTCAGCTTTCACACTTCCCTCAGTTAATGATGTTTCTAAATTAATTCAAAAATCAAAATCTTCAACTTGTCCATTAGATCCCCTTCCAACTGTTCTTGTTAAAGCTAGTCTCTCCTCTGTGTCCCCTCTCATTACAGACATTATACATTCTTTCCTTTCCACTGGTGTCTTTCCCCTTGCTCTCAAAGCAGCTGTTGTAACCCCAATACTCAAATTCATGCTCATTTGGCTGATAATGATCTATATGAACAACTTCAATCTGGTTTCCGTCCACTTCATAGTACTGAAACGGCACTTCTTAAGATCACCAATGATCTCCTTCTTGCTGCTGATTCTGGTCTACTATCTATTACTTCTGCTTGATCTGACTGCGGCTTTTGATACGACATCCTCCTCGACAGACTCTCTATGGCATTGCACATATACCTCTTCATTGGTTCCGCTCTTATCTCTCTGGCCGCACTCAGTTTGTTCAGTTAAAATCATTTATATCTCACTCTGTTTTGGTTACCTCAGGTGTTCCTGTTATTTGTTCTTATTTGTATTATGCAGGTGAACCTGTGGACAGGTGTGTAATTCAAACGAGCTGAACACTTGGACACTTACTGGCACATCTGTGTGTTACGGTGTCAGCTTTATACATATATTATAGATATAGATCGATAGGTTGGCTATATTATCTTGCATAACCTTAATACACCTGTTAGGTGTTCCCTTGTTATTTATTATTTATGTTCTTCCCCTTGGATATATTTTTCGTAAGCATGATATTCAGTTTCACTGCTACGCGGATGACACCCAGCTGTACTTTTCAACCAAACCTAATGCTACACTCCCACCTTAATCTCTTACTGATTGTCTCCTTGAAATAAAACATTGGTTCACCCTAAATTTTCTTAAATTGAATTGCAATAAATCAGAACTTCTATTGATTGGCACTAAATTAAATTAATTGTCATAACCTCTGCATTTCGGTTGATAACTATTCCATATCTCCCTCTCCTCAGGTTAAGAGTCTGGGTGTCATCCTTGATAGCACTCTTTCTTTTGTTTCTCATGTTAATAATATCACTCAGTCAGCTTATTTCCATCTTCGAAATATAAATCATCTTCGTCCTTCTCTTAATCATCACTCTACTGCTATCTTGGTTCATAGTCTGGTTACTTCTCGTTTAGATTATTGTAATTCTCTTTTGTTTGGTCTACCTCAGAAAACCCTTCATAAATTACAATTAGTACAAAATTCAGCTGCTCGTATCATTTCACGGACCCCTACAGTGTATCACATCACTCCTGTTTTACAGCAGCTTCATTGCCTTCCCATTTCTCATCGCATTCATTATAAAATACTCCTTTTAACTTTCAAAGCTCTCCATAATCTTGCCCCCTTATATCTTTTAGACCTCCTTCATATTGCTACACCAGTTCGCACCCTTAGATCTTGTCCTTCTATCTATCTCACTATTCCACCTGTCCGTCTTGCCACTATGGGGAACAGAGCGTTTAGTTGTGCTGCTCCACGCCTTTGGAACTCACTCCCAGCTGATCTTCACAACACAGATTCATTACCACATTTTAAAATCAAACTTAAAACTCACTTGCTTAAAGTTGCCAATGACCTGTGAATTCTACTTGCACTGTTTCTTTTTTTGTATTCATTTTTATTGTGTATTTTTAATTTGTTGGTTAAATTAAATTGTGTCAGGTGACCTTGAGTGCCAAGAAAGGCGCCATTAAATAAAATGTATTATTATTATTATTATTATTATTATTATTGTTGTTGTTATTTCTCTCCTAGACAATGTCAAATAAAGAGGTGAAGGCAGCTTTAAAAAGCGCCAGAGAGGCCATCAAAAACAAGGAGTTTAAAGATGCGTTGAAACACTGTAAGGTGAGACTACAGCAGCCCTGTGGCGTCCGGCCTGCACCAACCAGGTGATCCTGTTCTGATAACACACCTTTCCCTCCTGTGTGTCAGGCTGTCCTCAAACTTGAGAAGAACAACTACAACGCCTGGGTGTTCATCGGGGTGGCGGCCAGCGAGCTGGACCAGGCCGACCAGTCCAGGGCAGCCTACAGGAAGGCCACGGACCTGGAGCCCCAACAGCTGCTTGCATGGCAGGTGGGTCTTCTGCACATGTTGGTCTGGCTGCATAAGTAGTCAGCATGTTTCATATTATAATGACTCTCTGTTATGTTATAATCACTCTAATGAGTGTTGGAAGTGTTTAAATGTCATGTTAGAAGTGTTAAGAGTGTGTAGTGTGTTTGTGTGTGTGTGTGTGTGTGTGTGTGTGTGTGTGTGTGTGTGTGTGTTTACGTGTTTACTTATCCTGCAAGATGAAGGCCCCCTGTATCCACCAGGCAACAGACACTCCAGAGCACGGAGCTATAAAATGTGAACGTTAGTGTTGATTTCTCTCCCAGGGCCTCGCAAATCTATATGAGAAGAGCAACCAAGATGACTTCAAATCTGAACTGCCCAAAATCTATCAAAAACTCATAACTTTATATGAAACGTAAGTACTTGGGAACTAAGAAGCTTTTTTTGCTCCATTGTTTTACTTTTTCAAGTCTTATGTGTGTGTTGTTTTTTACCTGTCTGTGCTTGCAGTTCAGATAAAGTCAAATGTTTTGAAGTAAGCAAGAAGTTGGTGGACATCTATCAGGCTGAAAAAAACTACTTGCAGGTATTGGAGTTGTATTCTGATTTCATGGTTTTTAGGCAGGAAGTTCTTGTACGTCTGTGTATGATTAGATAAGGTAATCCTTTATTAGTCCCAAAACAGTCAACATGATGGGGGAAATTCACAATTTGTGATGTGTGTCCGTCGCTGTGCTGTGTCCGTCGCTGTGCTGTGTCCGTCGCCGTGCTGTGTCCGTCGCCGTGCTGTGTCCGTCGCCGTGCTGTGTCCGTCGCCGTGCTGTGTCCGTCGCCGTGCTGTGTCCGTCGCCGTGCTGTGTCCGTCGCCGTGCTGTGTCCGTCGCCGTGCTGTGTCCGTCGCCGTGCTGTGTCCGTCGCTGTGCTGTGTCCGTCGCTGTGCTGTGTCCGTCGCTGTGCTGTGTCCGTCGCTGTGCTGTGTCCGTCGCTGTGCTGTGTCCGTCGGTGTGGTGTGTCCGTCGGTGTGGTGTGTCCGTCGGTGTGGTGTGTCTGTCGGTGTGGTGTGTCTGTCGGTGTGGTGTGTCTGTCGGTGTGGTGTGTCTGTCGGTGTGGTGTGTCTGTCGGTGTGGTGTGTCTGTCGGTGTGGTGTGTCCGTCGCTGTGCTGTGTCCGTCGCTGTGCTGTGTCCGTCGCTGTGCTGTGACCGTCGCTGTGCTGTGACCGTCGCTGTGCTGTGTCCGTCGCTGTGCTGTGTCCGTCGCTGTGCTGTGTCCGTCGCTGTGCTGTGTCCGTCGCTGTGCTGTGTCCGTCGCTGTGCTGTGACCGTCGCTGTGGTGTGACCGTCGCTGTGGTGTGTCCGTCGGTGTGGTGTGTCCGTCGGTGTGGTGTGTCCGTCGGTGTGGTGTGTCCGTCGGTGTGGTGTGTCCGTCGGTGTGGTGTGACCTTCGGTGTGGTGTGACCTTCTTGCAGGTGGCCAGGGTATGGCGGAGGCTCATCCAGGTGAAGGAGGCGGAGGAGGCGCTGGAGAACTTTGAGCGGCTGGAGCTCTGGAGGGAGATGACCAGGCTGCTCCAGGCCAGCGTGGAGCAGCAGGACAACGAGACGCAGCAGCACGTGAGTGGAACATCTGGACGCACGTGTGGAGCACGTGTCTGACTAACCTGCCCTGAAAGCAAAAACGTGATGATTATTGTCAGTAGATAATGTTAGCCATCCCGTACTGACGTTCTTTGCTTTGCTATGGCTTTATATTCTTATGTTCATCGAAATCTATATATCCCATTTTCAGCTCTTGTCTGCATTTGAAAAAGCTCTTGAACTAACAGAAAATGTACCCAGTGAGGACCACAGAGAGCTTACACAAGATTACATTAAATGTCTCTCTAAAGTAAGTAACGAACACCTTGTATTTTCAGGAATCCTGAGTAGTAAAAATATAGTAAAGCATATGGACTGTGTATAAATGTTATCTTCTCTGTGCCAGCTTCCTCATGAAGCGGAGAAGTTGAAGGAGATGTGTGAGACGGTGCTTCTTCTCTACCCGAAAGACCCGTATCCCCTGGAGGTTCTAGGGGAACACTACCTGGCGTTGGGTAAGACTCGTATCCCTTAGAGGTTCTAGGGGAACACTACCTGGCGTTGGGTTAGACTCGTATCCCTTAGAGGTTCTAGGGGAACACTACCTGGCTTTGGGTAAGGGAATGCAAGTGTTGGAATCGTATTCTGCTAACAGGCAAGCAGCCTGAAGCTCACCTCCGATAGCGTGGATGTTCAGCAAATGTTTGTTGCTAAAGGGAGTCTGTGGTGTGTTTGACGGTAGGTGATTGTGGCGAGGCTGCTGTCTGCTGCTACACGCGTCTCCTGGAGATGGACCCAGTCAGTTCAGTGGGCCACTTCGGCCTGGGGGTAAAGGCCCTTCAGGACAAAAAATATGAGGACGCTGTGAAAAACTTCTGTCACGGTCAGTATGAAGTTGGTGTGTGTTTAAAAACATCTTTCAGTTCAGCTGACAGAGTTATTTTGTCTGGATTTTGCTGTTTCTTGCCTGGACGTTCTAGTATCCTTGCCTGAACCTTCTGGTACCCTTGTCTGCAGGACTGGGGCGGATGTGGTCCAGTGTTCTCGGCTTGTACAACCTTGCCCTGGCTCAGCTCAAAATGCACAAATATGGTGACAGTGCCGTGTCCTCCAGTCAAGGTACAAAACAGCTCACACCACCTGCCGTGTGGACATTTCTGTGATAACTGTGTGCGAAAAAGAGAATTATTCTTCAGCAGTCTCTCAAGTAATACAAACAGTCTGCCAGCGAAAATGTGAATTATTTGTACTGTAAGTGTACAGGTGTCCCATAGGTCATGGAATTTTAAGAGGTTTATTTCATATATGGAAAGCATTTAAGGTGAATTATACAGATGTACTAAAAACGGTGGAATTTCTAGCTTGTAGATTATTGTGTGTGTGTGTGTGTGTGTGTGTGTGTGTGTGTGTGTGTGTGTGTGTGTGTGTGTGTGTGTGTGTGTGTGTGTGTGTGTGTGTGTGTGTGTTTCAGGGCTGAAGGTGTGTGCAGGCCACGCTGATGACTGGACCCAGAAGCTGCTGAGGTTGAAGCTGGAGGCTCTAGTGAAGTCTGAGACGCTACAGAGTGCAGATGAAGCCCTCCAGATGTTAGTGCAGGTAGGCCACTGCTCCAGGTTCCCCACTATGTCTCGCAGTGGCTCCAGTATTACGTGACCTAAATGTGTCTTGTTCAGATGCCAGACGCCAGCAACGATCCTGCTATGTTGGCACTGAAAGGGAGAGCGTATCTGCAGAAGGGGCAGCTTGAAGAGGCGTTTCAGGTACTGAGTATTCACATCTGTTTATTATATATTTTTATTGTTGTGTTTTGATTAAAAGTGTGTCGTAACTGCTCTGTGCTGTGGGATACATTTCTACCTCCTGAAGGTTTCCTCCGAGTTGCTGAACTCCCATCCGGACTGCGTGGAGGGCGTGTCCCTAAAGGGGCAGGCCCACCTGGCTAAGGCGGAGCTTGGGCAGGCAGAGCAGAGGTGAGTAACGTTTTATCTCTCACTCTAATAAACACGCACACAGTTTTATATGTATTTATATCTGCATGTGTGAACGTTTCTCCTGTGCTTCATAGCTTTGCGAGAGCTCTGTCCCTGAGTCCAGACAGCGGCGAGCTGTACTTTCTGCTGGGGCGTGTGTACTGGAGCATGGGGGGGGACACGCGTAGGGACAGGAGCAAAGTCCAAACTCATCTGCTGAAGGTGGGTCTGCAGGAGATGTCTCCACCTGCAGACCATGTCTCCACCTGCAGAACATGTCTCCACCTGCTCTCCTCTTCAGTCTCACTAGTTTTTATTGTGTTGTCATTATGGTCCACATCGTGTTTATCCGACGTCCTGCTCCTTTCCACGTTTGGTATTGAGGTGTAGTTTTAAGTACCAGCCGTGTCGGGTCTGCTTATCTGGTCTGCTCCTGTCCAGGCTGCCAAGCTGGACCCCTACCTGGGCCCCGTGTTCCGCTACCTGGGCCACTACTACAGGGAGGTGGTCAGCGACCCGGGCCGGGCACGGGGCTGTTATAAGAAAGCGTTCGAGCTGGACCCCACGGACGTGGAGGCGGGGGCAGCCACTGTAGATCTCAGGATGGCTCTGGGAGACATGGTGAGAGCCCCCCCCCCCCCCATCATCCTCCATTTTGGGCCTGTAGAGAACCACCAGTTTCTTTTTTATCCTTGACGTGCTGAAGATGCGTCTTCTGCTTGGTAGGAGTCTGCTTTAGCCGTCCTGCAGGCCGTGACTGAGAAAGCCACTCCGGGTTCGGCCAAGTGGGCCTGGCTGAGGAGAGGCCTGTATCACCTTAAAGTGGGCCAGCACCCACAGGCTATTGCAGAGTAAGAGACAAACCTATAACCAGCAACAGTTCCGTCTCCTTTATTAAATTATTAAACACTTTATTAGTAGTAAAATGTAACTGTGTAACTGCTCTCCCTACAGTCTGCAGGCAGCACTGCGGGCTGACCCTCAGGACTGGGTTTGTTGGGAATGCTTGGGGGAGGCCTACCTGAACCGCCACAGCTTTACGGCGGCCCTCAAAGCCTTTGGCAAGGCGCACGACCTCCAGCCCGACTCCATCTACAGCCTGTACCAGACAGCCGCCATCAAACAGGTCCTGGGCCGCTTCTCGGAGGCGGCGGGGGAGTACCGTCAGATCCTAGCGAGGGAAGAGTACGTGCCAGCACTCAAGGGTGAGGGAGCGCGCGTGTGTGGACATGTGGGCATGTGTGTGTGTGTGTGTGTGTGTGTGTGCATGTCTGTAGATGTGCACGTGGGGGTGTCTTCAGTCAGGACTTTTTAAAAGTAAATTATGGATTTTTTTTGTTGTTATGACAACAAAATGCTCTGCTTTCCCCTCTGTATTTTTGAACTATGTTGTTTTAAAATATGTAAATTTTCAGGTATAAATATTCATGAATATGAATGTATAATATTGTTGTTTGTGGTCATCAGGACTGGGTGAATGTCTTTTGGCCTTGGCTAAGAGTGCAATGGAGGACTTCCTGGATGGCAGAGCAGTAGACCTGATACAGGAAGCCATTAAGAACTTATTCAGGTGCCATTAAGAACTTATTCACGTGCCATATTTTCTGTGGCTTTAAAACTTCTGTAAGTCCATAAGAAAGGAGAACGTCTTATGTTAATGTTTTTAAAACATCTTATGAGTGGAATGTCTGTCTGTCTGTCTGTCTGTCTGTCTGTCTGTCTCTCTGTGTGTGTGTGTGTGTGTGTGTGTGTGTGTGTGTGTGTGTAGGGCGGTGCAGAAGCGTCCAGACCTGTCCTGTCTATGGAAGCTCCTCGGGGACATGTGCACCACCTGCAGTGGCGTGTCTCCAAACCGGGCCAGCGTGCTGGTGCCTGGGCCTCTCTGTGGCGCTGAACCGCACGCTCAGGACCAGATGTTGAACCAGAAACAGCTGCTGAGTTTGGGGGAGAGGTGCGTCGTCCACACACATACATCATCAGCACATACTCGCACCCTAGAAGTTCACTAGAAACGTGCGTCATGTTTAGTGACCTCTGCGTTCTAGATGCTACATCCATGCGCTGAAAGTGATGGCAGAGGCACCGGGTCTGTGGTGTGACCTGGGCCTCAACTATTACCACCAGTCCAGACTGATCCAGGACCAGCCCGTGGAACAGGACGCCCAGCTGCTGCGGGAGAAAGCCCTGCAGGTACTCTGATCTTGGGCCAGGTGTCCCACTGTGTCCTGTTTGAAACGAGATGCCAGGAAACACGGGAAAGTGAACTAAGACGTGTGTGTGTGTGTGTGTGTGTGTGTGTGTGTGTGTGTGTGTATGTGGTCTGATCTGTCCCTAGTGTGTTAAGAAGGCTGTCATGTTGGATAGTGCGAATCACACGTACTGGAATACGCTGGGAGTTGTGGCCATGGCTAAAGGTAACAGAGCTGAAATGATGAGCTTTGTTAAAGAGATTAAATGGTGCGACCTAAAGTTAAAAGGTTCATGTTCATGTCTCTGTATTTCTCAGGAATTGATAACCTTGCACTCGCACAGCACAGCTTTATCAAATCAGTTAAAGTGGAATCGAATGTAAGTGCCGTCCCAGCGTTAAGTGTTGCGTTAAGTGTCTCGGCGTTGAGCTGATGGTGTGGTCTTGTGTCTTCAGAACGTTGTGGCATGGACGAACCTTGGAGCGCTGTATCTCAAGAACGGCAGCATTGAGGTGACTTATAAATATTCACTCACACATTTACACACATTTATGCTTTGCATTATGTACACACATTTGCCTCCGAACATCCCCTCCTGGACCTTTTGCTGATGCCTTGTTTTCTGATCTTTGGCTTGGTTCCTAGCTGGCCCACGAGGCCTTCAAGATTGCACAGTCCCTGGAACCGCTTTACGTCAACTGTTGGATTGGACAGGTGAAGACGAGATCGTGCAGATCAACCCGAGACGTCTAAAACCATTTTTAGCCTTTTAGCCGCTGAGTGCTAGCTAACTCCGTCCCCTCTGCTATCTCCTAGGCTCTAATCGCTGAGACCGTGGAAAGCTACGACACCATGGACCTCTTCAGACACACCACAGAGCTAAGCACTCATGTAAACAACGTCACAACGTCACACCACCTCGTCCTCTGCAGACGTCACCGGTGTTTACTGATGAGTGTTTGCTGTGGTGTTTTCTGTGCGTTAGACTGAAGGAGTGAAGGGTTATGCCTACTGGGTGTGTTCCACTCTGTTGGACAAGAGTAACCGCGACTCCGAGCTGTACCTCTACAACATAGTCCAGATGAAAGCCGTCTCCTCCGCCCAAGTGGCTTTGAGCAAGTACACAGGTATGACCTTTAGTCCTGCAACGGCGTGGCTGAACATGGAAAGAAGAGGGTGAAACTTTTGAAAGTATTTAAGTTGGACACGAGGTCTTTTTGTGTTTGAGGGTGCCTTGTTTGTTCAAGCCTTTTGATTTGTGTATCTGCAGAAAGGATTCGGTCGGACGCAGACGCGTTTGTGATGCTGGGCTTCCTGAACGAGCACCTACAGCTGAGGAAACAGGCCACGGAGGCTTATAGGAGGTGAAGACGACTCACGCACGCACGCACGCACGCACGCGCACACACACACACACACACACACACACACACACACACACACACGCACGCAGCTGTGCCTGGCCCTTTGTTTACCAGCCCTTGTACATGTTAATATCTGATTATCTGAATGAGACCTTATATGCACGAATGAATGATTACTTGACTACCAGCTGCTGTGTATGTTAATATTCATGGGTTTTTTTCCCCTTCACGGTTCTTGTAAAGGTTTAGGTCTAATAATGTGTCTCCTTGTAATTGTATATATAAGTGTCTGATCATTTATTTGCTAGTGTTTGTATTTAAGGTTAGTTATCTCTGCCCTCTGTGTTTCAGGGCGGTGGAACTGCATCAGAACAGCCCACACACAGACGAGCTGAACTTCGCTCTAAGGGGCTTAGCACGGGCTCTGTGGTAACTCCCTGTCTGTTATTAACATTAACAGATGTTCACAGAAACATGCTTCTTTTATTCAGTTACCTCCAGAGCAGTCAGCTGATATTACCACTAACAAAACGTAGTATTTTCCCCACCAATGGTTAGTGACACTTTCTCATGTAGTGACACAGGACGGTGGGAGGAAGCAGTGCGCCATTACACCTCCACACCACTAGAGGAGCTGCAGGATCTCACAGGCCTGGCTTTAGCCTGCTTCAGAGCCGGACACCTGCAAGAGAGTGTTAATGGTAGCACTATTTTACTTTGTTTCAAATGACCTTGTTCAGTAGCATGTCTACACAATGGCAGGTTTATCGTGTGTGTGCGCGTGTTTCTCCTCGTGTCCTAGCCTATGAGAAGGCTCTTGGAGTGGCTTCCACTGAGAAGGACCAGGCCTACATCCTGACCTGTCTGGCGTTGCTCCAGCACAGACTGGGCAACGTGGACGCTGCTAAAACGCTGCTCTTCAAATGGTGAGACTGCTAGTGTACAACAAGAACCTCTGAACCTACATCAGGGTGCCACAGTAAACTCGGCCCAGTGGCACGTGGCCCGGACCAAATGCCAGTTAAATGTGTGGTGAAGGGTGTGAGTAGTGTGATGGTTTGTTAATCTACTGTTATCTAAAACTTTTCTGAATACACAAATTAAGCTTGTATCACATGCAACACACACTGCAATTCACTGTCCAAAAAAAGTATAAATGATCCCTTTGGAAAGTTAGCTTCCTAATGAACTCTTGTATCACTGCCCTGTAAGTTGGCCTGCAGTTTATTGCTCTTTTCTGCCCCCTGGTGGAACAACCGGGTTTTGAAGCTGAAGGAACCGGCCAGTGGAGGACGGACAAAAACGAATCTTAAATTCAGTTCAGTTCTAGAACACGCAGAGAGTTTTAGAACATGTAGAGAACCAGTGCAGGGTTTGGTTTGAATGTTCTTAAAAAAATGAGTCGTGGTATCGTGGGCCAGGTGTGAACCTGAGACACTAAGACCAGGGTTCAGAGATTAAAGCACGTGTGACCCTTTCAGAACCGTTAAGTGACGAGAGCCTCCGTTGGATTACCAAAGAGTTCCATTTAAAGGAGTTTGTGTCTTTGATCTTCAGAGGCAGGTACATTTAGGTGACATCTGCCCGACATCTTTCCTCAGTGCTGTAGTTTCTAAGAATGGGCCCTAAGGGTGTATTTATAAAAGGAAAATTGGTTTGACCCGAGTACCAGACACCTGGAGGGTACTGAGATAGACCCAAAGTCATCAAGACTGGCAGAAAATAGATCTGTCAAACAGGTCTGATCTGAGGAGCAGTACCTTTAATGGAGACCCAGTGCTTCAAGCGTGACGTGAGGATTCTGTGGTCTATGACGAAAGCAACTGCTGTGAGGGCTAAAACAGGAGTGGCAGAATCCCCAGAGCTTGTGATGGATCATGAAAAACTTTTAAAAGTACAGATTAAGTGCTGTGAATGGCTTTAAAATGGACTGGAGTGCTAAATAGGTCTGAAAAAAACCAAAGTCTGCGATTATAGAACTACAGAACGTTTGACAGAAACAGGAGTTTGGACGTTGGACACCATGCATAACATTTTTATTAATATCTGTAAGTCATGTTGTCTTTTCAGCTTTAACAGTTTTCTGATGTGCACCAGCTGTCCTGTAACATGTCTAACTGCTGTCCTGTAACATGTCTAACTGCTGTCCTGTAACATGTCCAGTAACTGCGTCTCCAGCTGCTTGTGTCACCCCGGCGTGGCTCAGATGTTTTGTTATGTGAAATTAAACGGTGCGTGGCACGAACACCGAGTGGAGACCCTGAAGGAATCTCACAGCATGTTTAACAGCACCATAGAGTTGAGGTCTTAACAGTGCAGCCATCAGTCACACCACTACCACAACCGTAGAGCGCACGGTGTAGCGAAATCTCCGCAGAGACGTCAAATTAAAACACGCATGTGATCATAGACTCAGGTATCGCTTTGCTTTGTAGTGCTGTATGTCTCAGTTCAGTCAACAAAATGACTTGAAAACAGTCTAGATTCCTTTGATGAGCCTGTGTGTGTGTGTGTGTGTCCCCCCTTCACACAGCTCTTTGCTGAAGGAGCCAGTTCCCGAGAGTCTGCAGTGCTTGTGCGCTCTGGGCCTGGTCCACGGAGACGTGACCCTGCCCAGCGCCGCCCTGTCTGAGCTTCTGAAGCTGAAGGATCGTGGTGGTTCTGTTGAGGACCGCTGTCTGCTCACCTGCGCCCTGCTGGCCATGCAGGGGAACTACAGCGCCGTGCAGCGGGAGGCCTCCAGGGCCGTGTTCAGGTACGCCACGACCCACGTAGCCCCTTCCGGCTGATCTCAGATCAGTTTTAAGGGTCTGTCTCAGTCCCAGATTGCTTCATAGAGCAACGTTCATATCGGAGAGAAAGAATTTGTATCGGAATAGCAGACATGTTTACTTACCACACCTACTGCATAAATGAGAGGTTATGCCCGATCTGTTCTGGTAACAGGAACCCTGGGAACCCGTCCCTCTGGGCCCTGCTCTCCAGACTTGTGCCACAATACTGTCCCAGCAAAGCTGACGTAGGTGTTTCAGAGGCCATTCTAACCAAAGCCTGAACGCCCCCAGGACTAGGCTGGTAATGTGTGTGTGTGTGTGTGTGTGTGTGTGTGTGTGTGTGTGTGTTCATCACCTCTCCTCTCCAGGGAGGATCTCTGGTGGGCAGTGTGGCCTGTCATGCCAGCATGACTCTGGGGAAGGTGCGTTCACACTCCACACCCTATTCAGTGCAGAGGAGAGAGGAGACTTTAGGCCTGACTGTTTCATGGTGCATTTACACACTGTGCCCCTAGAGGGCGCTGCTGTACAGCGGGGTGAATCAGTTGGCCTCGGGCAGACACTCGGGAGAAGACCGGAGGAACAACGCGTTGAAGACCATCCAGAGAGCAGTGCTGCTCTGTCCAGGTGAGATCTGCTTGGATTACTGGTTAATCCTGCGCCTAGAACTTGTCACTTATGTTGTGATAACTGGGAAAAGAATGGAATGAATAATAATAATAGTGAGTATTGTTGGGTGAGTTACTCAGCAAAACAATCTATAAATTACTGATTCATTTATTAATAGTTTACTTCTCTCAGACAAATGGGATTATTTACAGACAAGCGGGATAATTTTTTTTCCTGGAAGTGGTCCGTCACAGTAAGCATCATATTAAAAGGCGTGTCCGTGTACACAACGGCTGTGAGACATGTTGTCTGACATGCAGTGAAATTCCAAAGAACAAGAATATCTCCATCAGACGGTTTCCTAGTGATGTCCACGTGCTGGGACGTAACACACTGTGTGAGGAAGTCACGGTACCGATCCGTAACACACGGTACTGTGCCTATTCCAGGAACGTGAGGGCACGGGGTCAGCATTTACAGGCACAGACTGACGAGGATTTAAATCTATTATGAGTAATTAATATTATCCAGAAGCAGATGGGCTTAGAAATTCAAGCAACAATGTTTTAATTAAGTCTCTAACTGTAATGTGATTGTGAGAATTCAAACTGTAATGCACTTAATCTGAACAGAACTTCACTTACAGTACTGCATGTGTGTGTGCGTGCGTGTGTGTGTGTGTGGGGCTTCGGCCCACGTGAAGCGTGGGAGACTCCATGTCTTTATCCCACTGCTGACCTGTTTTCAGACCCTCTGCTGAAGACACATTTACGTGCGATATTTACGTTCTCCTTACATTACTGCCAGGATTTATGGCCCTGGTTTCAGTCCATTCAATTTGCTTTGAGGAGCGTGTGCCGTTAGGACTGATCGATACTCTGATACTCTGCCCTGGACGCTCTGAAGGCTGGATGGGTTAGAGAGACCTGCATCACTACTGCAGCAGCCATGAAGCCCTGAATGTAGTGTGCTTTAGCAAACGGGCTTCAGCCTCCGTGTAATGAATCTGTACGTCGGTTTAGTGACTGTTTGTGTGTTTATACAGGCCATGGCACAGTGGTTTTCAGCAGTTGGTAAAACCTGATCTGGTTGGCCATCAAGAAAATCAATATGTAATCTGTCTCCTCTTTTGTGGCCAGAGTTTTGGACAGTGTTGGTGTAGAGCGTTCCTGTAGTGATTGTAAATAAGAGGAGGAAAAAACTAATTTATCTCTCTCTCTCTCTCTCTCTCTCTCTCCCCTTCCCCATCTCTCCCTCCCCCTCTAACTCAATATCTCTCTCTCTCTCTCTCTCTCTCTCTCTCTCTCCCCCTTCCCTCCATGACTCTTTCCTCCACCATACTTCCCCCTCTATCTCATCATCTGCCCCCCCCCCCATGGTGTTCTTCCACTCAGATGACCCTGCAGCGTGGGCGGGGCTTATGGCTGCCTGTCACACTGAAAACACAGCATGTGCCCTCTCAGGCTCCGCCCCCTGCAGAGAGGGTTTGGAGAGGTTGCTCATGACCCTTGTATCTGAGAAAGGTCAGTGCGTTTCTTGTTCGTGCCTAGTAAATGTAATCTAAGAAGGTGAACCGTGTCGAGCTCAGGAAATCGCTCCGTGTCCTTTACTTGTACGGCGGGGCGCCAAGTTTACTGTGTGTGTATGTTTGCTTGCTTGGGGTCCGTACCGTGTGTGTGTTTGCTTGTGTGTGGTGACGGCGGTCGGTACCGTGTGTGTTTCCAGTGAAGACCCTGCGGAGAGAAGATGGGGTTCTGGCTGAGTCCCTGGAGAGTTGGGCACTACAGCAGGGTGTTAGCGCACTCAAGCAGAGCGGCCAGTACAACCAAGCTGAAGCCCTCTGCTCACAGGTAGTGTGTGTGTGGGTGTGTGTGTTCTGTGTGAGCCTCAGGCAGATAATCACAGGTAGTGAGTGTGTTCTGTGTGTGTGTGTGTTCTGTGTGTGTGTTCTGTGTGAGCCTCAGGCAGATAATCACAGGTAGTGTGTGTGTGTGTGTGTGTGTGTGTGTGTGTGTGTGTGTGTGTGTGTGTGTGTGTGTGTGTTCTGTGTGAGCCTCAGGCAGATAATCACAGGTAGCTTGGTCATCCTTATTTAGGCTCTAGCAGAAGTGATGAGGACCATGATACAGTCACGAATCCTCTTCCTCCTCCTCCTCCTCTTCCTCTCTTACCTCCTCTTTATCGTTAGTTTATCTTTGGACATTGTGAGTGTTTCTTGTTATGTGCTCAATCAGGAATGGTAGCTCACTCTCCAATTTAATTAAGAATATCTGAATACTTTTGGTTAAGAATTACTAATGGTGAATACCTGGGGTTTGGCATTCGATGGTGTGTGTGTGTGTGTGTGGGTGCATGCGTGCGTATATATGTGTGTTCGTGTTTCTGTGCGTGTGTGTGTGTGCATCACAGGTCTTGAGCGTGTCCTCCGACCACCCTGCCGTGCTCCTGCTGCTGAGACAGGTCCAGTGTGAGCGCCTCCTGCTGGCCGATGCTGGTCACTGCGTCCCTGCTGCAGTGCTAGAGCAGGTCCATGGTGCCGTCATGGCCAACCCCAGCTCCCTGTCCGCCTGGCACGTGAGTGGAGCCTCCAGGGGAACACACACACACACACACACACACACACACACACACACACACACACACACACACTCCTCTGACGTCCTCCTTTGCCTGCTCCAGTTTTAGACATCACCTTGTTTTGGTGAGATCACCACGAGCCTGTTCTCCACACCTTGACTCTAGCAGCTCTCTCCTTTGATTCTGGCTGTATATAGACCTCAGTTTGGTGAATTTAGGAGTCCTGAACCTGACGTGCTGTAGTTGTAGTTCTTAATTTTCAATGACAATAATAAAGAAACTGATCATTTCAGACCAGAGATCTCTTCATTCCCTGAGCTAGTTATTGTGCATTTTATGAATAAATTGTTGCACTATGAATAAATCTGAATGTTAAAGCTGATCATCGGAATGCAGTATGTTATGCAAATTTAGATTAATTTCTTTTGGAGTCTTATTTCTGGTTTCCACATATGTATGTCTATTTCAGTATGTTTATTTCTTTATTACTGTGTTAGTCCTTCTACAGTAAACATACAGCCTCTGGCACGCTAGACTGTCACAGGAAGCTTCCACAGGCCGTAGGTCTGTCAAAGCAAGGAAAGTATTACGTTTGATATTACATTTTATATATTTGTCCTTTGTGTCTCCCTGGTTTTTCTTCTCTCTCCCCTTGTTTCTCCCTCCCTCCCTCCCTCCCTCCCTCCCTCCCTCAGTGGCTGGCCGAGGTGTACCGCTCCCAGGGGCTGCTGGGTCAGGCGTCCGTGGTCCTACGCCAGAGTCTGCAGTTGGCCTCCCAGCTGGGCCAGCACAGCGGGAAGGTGGCCGGCCTTCTGCGCCTGGCCCTGCTGGCTCTCGCACCCTGCATGGTGAGGTCACGGCCGGGGGTCATAACCTTTGGCCTTTCCATGAGCTCTGAGATTATTTATGTATTGTTTCGGCCATCGTGGAACTACCATCCAAATTTGACAGTATTATTTTAAATGAAACTTGTTTTTGTTTTGAATCTACGCATATTGCATATTATGAAAATAGCAATATAACAGATTACAGCAGTACATATAGAGTGTAGACCAGTATATAACAATATATCAGTGCATGTTTGCTATATTATACACCCAGACATTGTACTCTCTGAACTAGTGTGAGGCACAGCTGTGGGGAGGATTAAACATGTTGAAACCACGACGAGAGGCGACTTGTGTACACAGACGCGCAGGGCGTGTGTGTGTTGTCCCCCCCCCGTGTCATTTCCTGTCGTTAGACCCTGAAGTGACAGGAGTGTTGGTGATGATACTGACAGCCAGGCAGTGGAAGAACAAACAGGCCAGCATGATGAGTGCAGCCCCTCCTCCCAGCATGCACTGGGGTTAGGGTTAGGGTTAGAAGAACTCTAAGAACATGCCCTGGTTAGGTTGCCTTCACACGTATCACAGGTTTTGTAGCAGTGTGAAATAATCTAAGTAAACTTTCCATTTGAGAGCAAGTTGCAAACTGTTCCATTTTAAAGTTGTATTTTATTTATTTATTTCCATACTTTCACAAAAAAATTTTACTTTCCCAAACAAAAGCTCTCACAAGCAAGCCTGTGCACTTTTATTTGAACTAAATGTAAATAAATGACTACATGTAGGCTTTGAGAGGCACTGATCAGTCCCCCTACATGCATCCTTCCACACACGGGTCTTTAATGTCCTGGCCTTTGGACCTTTACTTTGAAGCATTTCTAGTTTGAAATCATGGATGGCGCTAAATGTATTTGGTTTTTTATTTTTATAGAAAGTAGTCCGGCCTAAATATATAATAGTAATAATAACGTTAACTTTGACTTAGAATAACTTGTGTAATCCCTGTGGATGTTTGAATGCGCTGTGGAGATCATGTAGTGTACATAAGGGGATTATATTGGAGATTATGGAGATTATGTGAAGACTAAGGCCTGGCCGTGTTCCTTAGGCCGGGGTGGGAGGAGGTGAGTGGCGGGAGCTGGTGCGGGAGGCGTGCAGCGAGGCCCTGAAGCTCAGCTCCTCTCCTGTTCCTCTGCTCTTCCAAGCTCTGCTCCAGTTCTCCATCAAGATGGGAGCCAGGTAGGTGGGCTGTGGGCGGGGCGGGGCAGCGTGGGCGGGGCTAGCCGCACGGCCGAGTCACCCACACCTGCTCAGAGGGGCTGTAGTGGTGAGAAGGTTCCTCTGCATGCTTGGCGGTTTAGCCAGAGAACCGGTTTTATTCGCAGTGTGGGGCTTGGCTGTGGCATGCAGGTGCAGTGTATCGTACTGATCCTTCCACCCCATCCTCATCACACTCATCATCGTATATATCGGACTCCCACCCAACCCCCTAGGGACACGCGACGTCTGTTGGAGAAGATGGTTTACGGCCCAGCTTCCAGAGACGCCACGACGGTGGTGTCTGTGGCTCGCTGGTATCTCCTGCGCCACCTCCATGCCAAAGATGACCTGCAGCTCATGGATGTGAGTACGCGTGCACCCCTGTGTTGATCTCACGTGAGGGATTCATTTCACGTTCCCTTTCTGAGGAGAAGGGTCAGTTTCGGACGCAAATCCCCTTTTATATGAACATGATCAAAATTAGTGTCTGAAACACCAGCCGATACGTACATTTCCTTGGTGTGCATGTCAAAAGATCAGTAGGAGAAAAATATTTTTAAAATTTAATTTATAAAAAGCCATGAAGTAAAAATATAAAAAATTTAATCTGAGCCTAGAGACACTGTGTAGTATAATAGATTCCCTGTAGATGTGGTTTAAATTAATGATGACTTTTAATTTTGAAAGTGACTCATGACCTCTGCCTTTGAGGTAAGCCCATGTCTTTTATTTTGTAGACCCTAGTGGAGGAGGCCGAGGCAGCAGGAGACATGAGGCTGTTGGAGTTCCACAGACGCCTATACCCATAAGCCCCGCCCCCTCCCAAGCTCGTCCACTCAGGACTGTCCCCGCCCCCCACCCCACGGTGCCTTGCAAGTGCTAGCACAGCAACGGCATTTTCAGTCTCTCTCTCTCTTCTCTTCATACGTCTTACGTTTGCACCACAAGTCTCACACGTATAAACTGTGCCAGGCTGTTTACTGCTGTAAGAGAATCCTCCCTTGTCTTTATTAAGCACCTTTGTCAAATGTTCTTCATTCCTTTGAGCTTCTTTGAGCTACCGAATCATGGCGTGTGCTTTGATCATCCAACGTATCAGAATCTGCTCATTTATACAGGTATAAATACATTGTGTTTATGTGGGGACAGCTCTCCAGTTCAATAGAATGGTACTTTTGCCAAATGCTCACCGGACATTCATGGTTATGAGAGGCGTAGGGTTTAGCTTGTTTTGTAAATGAATTTGTAAAATTAAAACTACAATAAAACAAGGCTGACACCAGGCAGTAATCAAGACAGTCCTAAAGCTCTTCCCAATCCCGGGACCAGGCGGTAGAGAGGCAGGACGCTGCTCCGGTTTCTGCGTGAGAAGTGAGTTTGTGCTGACTGCAGACGTTTGCTGGTTTATTGTTTCTGTTGCCAGTGACGGAAATAAGCGAACTGCCTGCGTGAAACCTGGAGGCAGCGTCTGCAGGACAGCACACACTCCTCTCGGACACACACGACCACTGCCAGGCACACGTGCGTCTCGTGAAACGCTCACGTGTTTGCCCACGTGTTTGCTGTTTCTTCGACGTTTGCGAGTACATAATGGCTGAAAGGGAAGATGTGTCCACATATGTTCTCATTTCTGTGAAACTGGAGGTAGATGAAAGCATCTAACACCTCTGTCAAGTATACCACAAGGAGAAAAACTGGGATAATTACAGGTTGGACCGGTTCTGTTGATTAATTTCAGCTGGTTTTTCAAACCCCACTGAGATGGACGCTTTTTGCCAAATAAACTAGCTGCATGGATGAACACAAACTGAGACTGGAATGATTTGCTTGTTTGCTCTGGCGTTGTTTGCGGTCCCTTCTAGCCAGACATTATAAAGTCACATTCAGAACGTTTCTGTCTTTACCACTGAACTCTTCACCCAAATTAAACACTACAACTAAAGCAGAAACAGTATTGGAGTTGCATTACTAGAAACTGCATGTCCAGGAACTATTTTTTCATGGCATGTCAAAATGACTGCATTGATTTTTGATGACCTTATTGGTCTGGGGGAACAAAACACATTCACTGAATGACATCGTGGACTCTTGACTCTTTTCATTGGCTGTTTAAGTGCTTTATGCAGATGGCACAATCACATATTTCACAGAGCATCTCTGCAGACTAGAGAGTTACTAACAAAAGACTATTGAGGAGGCTGTGATATTTTAAGATCTATTATAATATTAGAGTAATGAACAGCTATTATAGCTCCTCCTTGATATGTTCCCACAGTGTGAAATCTTTGGAGACATTGTTCTTATGGGGTTTTGTTTTATTTATTTTTATTTTTTTATGTGACGAATGTGCGTTTATCAGCATGTTCCAAATCTGGTGTAAATACAATGTGACGGACGCTTGGTTCGCCTCAGACGTCTGGAAGCCCCAGCAGGTTCTGCTGAATCCTCCCGATGTCTTTCATCAGCTCTCCTTTATGCAGCTTGGCTTGGGCTTCTCCGATGTGCCTCAGGGATGCGATGGCGTCGTGGACAGACTGGAACCCTGCCCGCCAGGCACAGTGACAAGAAGACAGAGAGCCCTCATCTCGAGAGCTCGCGAGCCGCCCCCCCGTGCCAGGGAGCGTTGTGTGTTTGTCTTCCACACCCTGCTTCTCTACTGAAAAAGAACTTGTGCGAAATCCTTCAAGCTCTTTTTTAATGCTGCTTGTATTTATTGAAGTGACCTTCAGGGACTTGAGTGCAGCCATAACAGCGGAACAATATTTGCCACCACTGGGAAATGTGCATGGAAAATACGTAGCAATTATATCACCTGTGCGATGGATGATTAAGACCTTAGTTAACTATGGTCGTCTTATCCGTGCCCTGTGCATATCCTAATCACACAAATACTAAAAACACAATTTAATTTGTGCTCACCCAGGGTGTAATAGTTAAAGGGCACGTTGGAGAGGTTAATGTACGGTGCCCTAATACTGCAAATGAGCTCATGAGAAAATGAGCTACTTTAGGTGTCGGGGCAAAGCGGCTCCTTGACATACGTCTTCAGTCGACAGTGAGTCACGGTTCATGGTGTTCAGACCTTGCCGTGCTCTCTGGAGGGGTTAGTGGTTTATTAGATTGCACCGGCAAGCCGGTCAATAAGTCCTTCAAACTGAAGTCGCACTGCTTTCTCTGTTATCACCTCTACCTCCCTAAATCGCCCTCAGCACTGCTGTGCAACTGAGCTCGAACATTACAGGTTTTAGAATTACAGCTGCACTTAATGCCTGTGGCCTGATGGGTCACGTATTTACAAAAGTGTAATGTGATAAGTGGCTTTTATGATCCTGGTGTGCGGAGCGCTGGTGGACTCACCTGACTCGTACTCTGTCCTCATCTTCTTCAGTTCACCTCTCACGCTCTTCTCCACAGCATCCATCCTGGTGTTGCTGTTGGATCGTCTGGCCTGATCTGCGAGGCGTGACGTTTCTAACCGCTTCTCCACCTGCGTCTCCACCCGCGTCTCCACCCTCTCCAGACGCGCACACAGGCGCTGTTCCAGTGCGCTCACTTTCCCTTCCACGTCAGCCTACACGGGCACACACATTCGCTCAGCGTGCATTAACATCACATCTGTTGTACGGAGATCATAATTTACTGCCACTTGCTGAGCGGTGCTGACTGCTCTCACACACAAACCAAAGATACTTCATCCAAGAACCATTTTATTGGTGATGACTATCTAAACACACACACGGGGTTTACCACTCTATCTCTACACACACACACATACACACACACACACGGGGTTTACCACTCTATCTCTACACACACACACACACACACATACACATGGGGTTTACCACTCTATCTCTATACACACACACACACAGGGTTTACCACTCTATCTCTACACACACACACACACACACACACGGGGTTTACCACTCTATCTCTACACACACACACACACACACACACACGGGGTTTACCACTCTATCTCTACATACACACACACACACACACACACACACACACACACACACACACACATACACACACGAGGTTTACCACTCTATCTCTACACACACACACACACACACGGGGTTTACCACCCTATCTCTACACACACACACACACACACACACACACACACACACACACACAGGGTTTACCACTCTATCTCTACACACACACACACACACACACACACACACACGGGGTTTACCACCCTATCTCTACACACACACACACACACACACACACACAGGGTTTACCACTCTATCTCTACACACACACACACACACACGGGGTTTACCACTCTATCTCTACACACACACACACACACACACGAGGTTTACCACTCTATCTCCACACACACACACACACACACACACACACACACACACACACAGGGTTTACCACCCTATCTCTACACACACACACACACACACACACACACACACGAGGTTTACCACTCTATCACTACACACACACACACACACACGGGGTTTACCACCCTATCTCTACACACACACACACACACACACACACACACACACACACACACACACACACACACACACACACACACACGGGGTTTACCACTCTATCTCTACACACACACACACACACACACACACACACACACACACACACACACACACACACACACAGGGTTTACCACTCTATCTCTACACACACACACACACACACACACACACACACACACACACACACACACACACACACAGGGTTTACCACTCTATCTCTACACACACACAGGGTTTACCACTCTATCTCTACACACACACACACACACACACACACACACACACACACACACACACACACAGGGTTTACCACTCTATCTCTCTACACACACACACACACACACACACACACACACACACAGGGTTTACCACTCTATCTCTATACACACACACACACACACACGGGATTTACCACTCTATCTCTACACACACACACGGGCTTTACAACTCTATCTCTACACACACACACAGGGTTTACCACTCTATCTCTACACACACACACACACACACACACACATGGGGTTTGCCACTCTATCTCTACACACACACACACGGGGTTTACCACTCTATCTCTACACACACAGGGTTTACCACCCTATCTCTACACACACACACACACACACACACACACACACACACAGGGTTTACCACTCTATCTCTACACACACGGGGTTTACCACTCTATCGAGCAGCCCTGTGTTCAGTTGTTGCTGGTCTGTGTGTGTGTTCATCTGCTGCTCGGTCCATCTCCTGTGCCTGGTCATCTCTCCCTCCAGCTCCACCATCTGACTGGACGTCCTGCACAGACACGACGTCGTGGCTCACAGGATCTTCTAATCTTCACTTACACCCATGTTTGCAGGGCTTTGACAGCACGGTAACAAAAAAGGCTTGATAACTAAGAATGTGAAGATTACAAGTTTAAAAACAGTCAAACGTCTACAAAACTGGATCATTGTGTTACTTTTCACCTTTTTTGCATTGCTAGCCGAGTTTTGACACTGGAATATAAACGCACGTCTTCTGCAACCTTCCAAAATCTAATTTTTATGAGCATGAAGGCTCTAACATTCAAGTTGTTCCTGAACCCCTGGGTCACACTTCACTTCACGCTCTTTCATTACAGGAGACCAGCCATCTGTACACTGGGCGTACTGCTAAGTCAGGAGTCATTCAGCCAAGCTTACTCAGCTCTGCACAGAGTGGGGGGGGGGGGGGGGGGGGGGGGGGGGGGGGGGGGGTGATACAGGGAGACCTGCACCAGGGAGATTAAACATAATGCATAATGAATTTTGTTCAGATGATTCTTATTATACAGGAATTTTAATTATCTGTTACTTTATTTTGTGATTGGCACTAAACTTTTAAGACGGACTACTGATGGAAAATGCTTTTTTAAATGTTGGTGACATATAAAATGATCTTTGTGAAACACTGGCAGACTCTACTGTAGGCCAGTCCAGCCTCGTGGGGTCAGGGGTCGCCCATGGGAGTTCCCGCCGTGTGAGGTCAGGGGTCACCTATGGGAGTTCCAGTGGCGTAGGGTCAGGGGTCACCCATGGGAATCATTGTCTCTGAATGGGTCAGAGCTCACTTCTGTGTAATTACTCCTGACAGGCCGATTTGATTGAATTGGCCCACAATCCTTTGGGGCACACAGAGCTGCTGACGACACTCAGGTCTCCAATAAAACCTTGAACGCTTTTTTGCAGGCTTGCATCTAGCCTGCAGTTACATGGTGGTTTGTATGTCCAGTGCTTGACGATGAAGTGTATGTTATGTGGTTTATACTTGACAAAGTGACCTCACTTGTTTTGAAGTTGTCGGATGTCTTGTTCTAAGTTCTCTGCAGCGTTCTTCTGGTGTTGAACCTGCTGTGAGTGTAAAGCCTCCAACCTGGCCAGCGACTGGGAGATCTAAGAGAAGACAAGTATTCACTAACCCTCTAGCTGGTAAGAACACAGGACAAGCACAGTACTACAGAAGAAACAATCACAGGAAAGAATACCAGCAATGCTTTAATGGCACACACAGCACAGTATTTCACCTGTTGAGCACAGGTGTGGCTGATCGTTACCTTACCGTTAACACACACCTGCTTCACTTTTGATTTAAATCACATTTACAGTAGCTGGGGGCCACTTGCCCAAAGACGTAATGTACACACATCACGGTGATTTACTGATTGGCTCAGAGCTCTTCAGCAGTTGGTCACTGAAGGCGGGAAGCAATAATTCTCCAATGGAAATATGAGCTCTGGGCGTGGCTGTTTTATAACAGAAGTTGCTTCCTGTCAAGACGTGTACGTCTGTGCCATACAGAAGAGTGTGTGTTTACTTGTAGTTTCCTGTAGTTACATTACTTGACATATAGTAAAGTAACTACAGGAATTAATAGCTACAGGATTATCTAATAACAGAACATACCAGAGAACTAAGATGGAAATAATCTTTCTTAAGGCAATCTAACACCTTGAGAAAAACTATGTTAATTATATAATAATGAAATAAACATTTTTCTTCCTAACCGCGTGCCCACACAAACTCGCAAATGTTGTCTAGCAGCCGATCTTCCTCCCTGCTGTGAAGACGTCTCGGTGATGAAAAGGTTTAACACTCAAACGTTTATGTAAGAGTTGGACTTTCTGTGCTCAAATGAGGCGTATATTTCACCGTGTTTGTTTCTCTTAGCTCTCTTCAGCAGCAAGCTGGGGTTTTTTTCTACATCAGGTCAGATGTCAGCAAGTTGTACAAACGAGGAACACTCGCCGACGTCTTGTGGAGGCATCATGAGAGTAGCTAATTATGAGAATATGAAATTCTGTCAAGTAAAAAATTATTTTGAGCTGTACACCTACACAGATTCTCATGCACACTCCCTCTGGATTTGTGTTGCTTATGGTGCTGGAATCTTTTACTGTGGAACAGGTAAATATATTTACAGTAATAAAGCATTGACTCTGTGGATGCCGTCTCTGTAGGTTTGAATGGAGTATTATGATGAATTTATTAATATTTGTAAAAACAAAACAACTCGCTCTTAAAGACTCCTACTACATCATGCTTACCTGGGCCTTGCCTAACATGGTTCCACACTGGTCTGAACTATAAAGTCAACTAGTGAGAACTACATGCAAGGAGCCTTCTAGAAGCTTCTGTAAACCTATTGAGAACTACTGATGCAAAATGTGACCTTGGAACACAAATGATCCTTCAAAAGCAGCTCAACATGAGTCTTTAACACTCTCACCTTGAGCTCCGTGTCTCTGAGTCTCAGTTCAATCCCAGCATGCATCTCGCCAACTTCCTGCTGGAGCTTCAGTGTCTCCTGCCCAATGGCTCTCATGTCTCCTGAGAGCTTTGCTATGCTGGCATCACACCTAATGGCTCAAAGGCAGACTTACATCAACATGCAGAAGAAACTTTAAAATGTTAAGTGGATGCATGGAAAATGAGTTAATGGACTGTCGGCATCGTCTTGTAAAGGGAAAAGCATTAGAGGACAATATTTTTAAATAATGAATTTAGAAGATGTGGGAGCTAAAATGAGTCATAGTAACTGAACTCCTACTAATTATGTTTTCTGCACTGCATGTAGTGGTGCACATACAGTGACATTGGAGCAATGTGGAGGGTTTAAATTATTCGTTTAAACTATTAATAAATCACTTTCCCCTTCTGGGTGTCATTGATCATAATGGGAGAGCTTTAGACTGACACTGGGGATATTAAATCCTCAAAATCGATTCCATCGGCTCTGTCCTTCTTACCATTGCGAGCTCCCGCCCAGACCAGGACTAACAGTACCACCCATGAGCTGGGGGGGGGGGTGTCGTTATTAGAGTGATTCCCCCTCGACCTGGCAGGCAGGAATCAGCTTTATGACCGTCTGTATTTATCCAGCGGAACATGAGCCGAATTTAGACGGGAGGTCAAAAAGGTGTGAGGTACACACATCAAAGTATTACTGGGCATCTATGACGGTGGACTCATAAATCTGTTAAATATTGATTTTGAGACATGCACGTCTCGTATTGCAGAAATGAAATGTTTCAAATGAAATGTGTTCCTGGTTAACCAGCTGTTTTTTAAGGTTGATGTACGAACAAAATTCTTATTTGGCTGTGTACCTTCAGGTTACATACTATTTCAAAAAAAAGTATGAAAATTGTGGACGGGGACAGACAGAAAGGTATTATATGTGGCCATTTAGACCAATGCAAACGATACCTGGCTACTCTGCCACGGAGATCACCAATGCCGACCAAGTTCTTGTGATCCAGGCTTTGAACGGCAAAGCTCACCCCCGATGCTACACTGTCCCTCTGGACGATCTGAGCCTCCAGCGTCTAGGTGCAGTGGATAGACACCTGTATCTCAGGTAGCAATTAAATGGTTGCCCACTATTATACTGCTGTAGGGTTGGAGTTCTTTCTGCCTTGAAGTAAACTGGAGATGATAAATCTTTCCTACTGTTTTCCCCCCATTCTACTTATAATACACTATTGTCATTTAATGTTTTCCCTTGGCTAAATGGAGCTATTGGCATCTGTTCTGAAAACCTCTTGCCATTGATTGGACATTATTTAAAAAAATTTTGTTTATAGTTGAGGACTGAGTGTGTGGTCTAAGGTTGCCAGATACAGTCCATCACTTTGTGAGGTTAATTAAATATATAAAATTAAATATATAACATTAGTGATGTTGCAAAAGTCAACATGTTTTTTTTTTTTATCACACCAATTTCCTGTCTTTGGAGCATATTAAAATATAAAATTGTGTTAAACTGTAAATATGTGAACTTATGATAAGTATTTTCAATATTAGAGACATGTGCACAAGGAAAATATGACTGCTAGTCTCAAATTCATTGACCGTCATAGTTGGGCACCAGTATACCTGAATGTCCTTACTGAGTTGTTTGACAATGTGTGTGATGGTCTGGATGTGACTTTCTAGAAGCTTCCTAGCTGATGTCTCCATCAGCACAGAACCCTGGGTAGCACGCAGACTCCCAACGATGTCCTCCTTGATTCGGAAGGCCTGTTCCATCAGAGCAACTAGGGATCGCTCTCGTTTGGTCATGTCTGAATGTGCAGACCTACATGAAATCCAAACATTTGTTAATAATTTCAATATTTCCTTATAATGTGAGTGTCAGGGTTATGGTGGTTTGACGTTATAAATGTGTACATTTGATAGTTAGACACCTAATTAATGATTATAATTAGATGTGAGTTATCAGAGGTGTATGGCTGACGTCTGATTTCCCATTGTGGATTACATGTTAATTGACATTGTCAGAGAAGACAAGGACTTAGGGAATGTGGATGCAATCGCTCACAAAGTCATTTTTCTGGAACAGAGGGCTAGACTAGGATGTACCATGACACTTTGGGATTGCGAAAGGATGCGATATTTGATGGGCACATGCATAACAAAGCTGCAGCCTCACAACAGAAACCCTGTGTACTAGCACAGTGATTATCTTAAATGAGGATCAAGTTTAAGATGCAGATTACGTAGGAAACCACGTCCCAACGGCTGAGGGATTAATATTACTGATTACATTTAGATGTCCTGGAAATTACATCAGATAGACAGAATGTCCTCTAAAGCTGAGGTGAAACGGAACGCTTTTGGCCTGTGTTTTCATTAAGATTCATTAAATTAGTCAAGAAACCCTGAGGAACATATCAAACTACGTCAGCTGTTGATTAGCTGGGCGCTGTGTGACACTGATGCTCTGTTTGTATTAGGCTTTCAATCAGTAAGTGGAAAATCTAATAGTGAATAACTGAAAGGTCACGGTGGATAAACTACAGCTCTTTGTATTTCTCTCTGGAATTGCATTTGGAATTAAGGTTGAATGTCACTCTGATATGTTCTTTTAAATTAATATTTCAGTCCAGAACTCCAGTATGGTAAAATATTCAAATTAATTGGGGACAACAGGGAGAATGAATCAGCTGGTGTGGACCTTTCTTCCTTCTTTGCCATGAAGCAGGGACATGGTGGCCTGTCTCTTCTACGGTCTCCTGCCTGGGAGATATTGGCAGACGCAATCCACCCTCGTCCTGCAATGTGTAGTGTCACCTGGATATGGAGGCTTCAGGTGTTTTCCACATCCCTCTCCAATGTATGTAACTTTGCTTGACCTTTGTTTTGCTTTTTGTGTCATTCCCTCACATACATTTAGCAGACTGATTATTTCCCACAAGGGGGCGCTATTAGCTATCAGCTAGCCTTAGTATCTAAGGGCACCAGCTAATAGACCCCATTTAAGAGGAAAACAGAACATGACAGTAGCACAAGGCTAATCTGTCATCTTTCTGATCTTGAATGTCTCCAGGGACATTAGTAAGAGAGAAATCTAGAAAGGAGCAATTCAAATATAAAAAAAAACTTTATTTTCATTGCAATTTTTAAAATAGTGTGTTTATCATAAAAGTCAAACCAGGCCATGTTGTATGATCACATTCCTCCTAACTCATAACAGCCACATAAAATGTATATTATCAAAAACAGATGCTGTTTAGCGTACATCACAGCTCTGTACAACATCCTACATAGCCAACGTGTCAGTTTCTTGTTCTTACAAAATACCTGAAACGAGTTCCATGTATAATGAATAAAAGTTATTGTATTGAACACTATATTATTATATATTGAATTATATTGTATTGTTCCACTATAACTGTTTGGATATAGGCTTTAATTAATTTTTCTAGAGACACCTGATTCAGCCACCACAACATTGGGCTCGGGTCTGAGTGCTGAGGCTTTGGTATGGTGCAGCTGTGTGACGTGGGATTATCTCACCTGTTCTTTCCTCTGTGACGTGGGATTATCTCACCTGTTCTTTCCTCTGTGACGCGGGATTATCTCACCTGTTCTTTCCTCTGTGACGTGGGATTATCTCACCTGTTCTTTCCTCTGTGACGCGGGATTATCTCACCTGTTCTTTCCTCTGTGACGTGGGATTATCTCACCTGTTCTTTCCTCTGTGACGTGGGATTATCTCACCTGTTTTTTCCTCTGTGACGTGGGATTATCTCACCTGTTCTTTCCTCTGTGACGTGGGATTATCTCACCTCTTCTTACCTCTGTGACGCGGGATTATCTCACCTGTTCTTTCCTCTGTGACGTGGGATTATCTCACCTGTTCTTTCCTCTGTGACGCGGGATTATCTCACCTGTTCTTTCCTCTGTGACGTGGGATTATCTCACCTGTTCTTTCCTCTGTGACGCAGGATTATCTCACCTGTTCTTTCCTCTGTGACGTGGGATTATCTCACCTGTTCTTTCCTCTGTGACGTGGGATTATCTCACCTGTTCTTTCCTCTGTGACGTGGGATTATCTCACCTCTTCTTTCCTCTGTGACGTGGGATTATCTCACCTGTTCTTTCCTCTGTGACGTGGGATTATCTCACTTGTTCTTTCCTTGGCGTGTCCAGTGTCTACGTATTCTTACACTTGAAGTGTTCACAGCAGAAACCCACAATCCCACAATGCCCAGAGGAAGTAGGTTCCCCGTTTAAGTCCTTGCCTGGTGCTTGCTCATGTCTCTACACCTGGATTTCTATGAAACTGCTTTGTCACTGTTTCTTGCAAAAGGTGCTACAGATGACATTGAAGTAGTAGTGAATAAGTGTGCAAAATGACCTTCACTGTGAAAATACCATCAGGGAAATTATAGGCTAAGTGTTCAGCTCAATATTACAGGTTAGTAACATGATTCAGGCTGATTCTGCAAAATCAATGTATGTGCCATTAAAGAAACACATGGATGTTTGTTCACTATAGACTTTAAGACTTGGAGATAGACCTACTGTTCAGACTGAGGTTGGAAAGGCACTAACGCAGTCTTAGAAGACCTGTCTCCTCTTCCCCAAGCTTTGGCCATCAGGATTCTCTGTGAGTAACAAAGATCTTATTACTGAAATTATTAAACCCTAGAAAAAAATATTTATGCCATGTTTTTTTTTTTTTACATTAATGGAATTCAAAAACTGTTCATAAAACAGTATTTCATATTTGACCACAAACCTCAGCACTTGCCTGAAGACGGGTTTCATGTCGTGTAGTGTATGAATGTGTCTTTGTTTTGCCTGATCTCCTGGCTACTGCACTGGGCGATATGTGGGTGTGTCTGTACACTTGACAACCACACAATACTCTTCAAATGACCATCTGTCCCTTTGTTTCAAATAATATACATTTGAGCTCAGTACAGAGTTGCACTAAAACACCTCGCATGCATGAAATAGTGAGAAATTAGAATCCAAAGAAGAAGAATCCAAACACTGAATCCATGACTTAGTGGCATGTTGTTGTGCTCAAATACACAGTGTATAGGACATAAGGTGCTAAATACTGAAGCAGACCTCTCAGTGAGGGCAGTGGCGCAAAAAGGGGGTATGCAGCGTATGCGACGCATAGGGGCGCTGCACTAGAGGGGGCGCCAAATCGATGCCAGAAAATTATTTGCTGAGTTGGTGAGGGGTGGGGGGTGGAGTGTGGGGGGCGCTGATAGTATGTTTGCATACACCTCAGAAAGTATGTAGTTGCAACCCTGAGTGAGGGTTCTGATGATTCTACTAGTGGATACCAGCACATTTCTGCCTGCAGAGTTTTAATTTCAACACATTACCTATTTTACAATGCAATTTGTTGTCTGTGTAGTCTGTGATATTTGGCAGTCTGTGATGGGTGGTGGTCTGTGATGGGTGGTAGTCTGTGATACGTGACAGTCTGTGATGGGTGGTGGTCTGTGATGGGTGGTAGTCTGTGATACGTGACAGTCTGTGATGGGTGGTGGTCTGTGATGGGTGGTAGTCTGATGGATAGTGGTCTGTGATGGGTGGCGGTCTGCTGGGTGGTAGTCTATGATGGGTGGAGGTCTGTGATGGGTGGTGGTATGTGCTGGGTGGTAGTCTATGATGGGTGGCAGTCTGCTGGGTGGAGGTCTGTTATGGGTTGTGGTCTAAGATGGGTGTTGGTCTGTGATGGGGGGTAGTCTATGATGGGTGGTAGTCTGTGATGGGTGGTAGTCTATGATGGGTGGTGGTCTGTGATGGATGGTGGTCTGATGGGTAGTGGTCTGTGATGGGTGGCGGTCTGCTGGGTGGTAGTCTATGATGTGTGGTGGTCTGTGATGGGTGGCGGTCTGTGATGGGTGGTAGTCTGTGATGGGTGGTGGTCTGTGATGGATGGTGGTCTGTGGTGGATGGTGGTCTATGATGGGTAGTAGTCTGTGGTGGGTGGTGATCTGTGGTGGGTGGTGATCTGTGATGGGTGGTGGTCTGTGATGGGTGGTGGTCTGTGATGGATGGTGGTCTGTGATGGATGGTGGTCTGTGATGGGTGGTGGTCTGTGCTGGGTAGTAGTCTGTGATGGGTGGTGATCTGTGATGGGTGGTGGTCTGTGCTGGGTAGTAGTCTGTGCTGGGTGGTGATCTGTGATGGATGGTGGTCTGTGATGGGTGGTGGTCTGATGGGTGGTGATCTGTGATGGATGGTGGTCTGTGATGGGTGGTGGTCTGTGATGGATGGTGGTCTGTGATGGATGGTGGTCTGTGATGGATGGTGGTCTGTGTTGGGTGGTGGTCTGTGTTGGGTGGTGGTCTGTGATGGGTGGTGGTCTGATGGGTGGTGATCTGTGATGGGTGGTGGTCTGTGATGGGTGGTGGTGTGCTGGGTGGTGGTCTGTGCTGGGTAGTAGTCTGTGATGGGTGGCGGTCTATGATGGGTGGCAGTCCTCTGGTTTACTGTCTGGGGAACTGCAGTTGCTTCTGCTCTTTACACGGACCAGTTAATGTCCCATAATGCCCGTCATGCGTGTGCTGCTCTATTCAAATCCTCCTGCGTTGTGCTTTGACTGCTGTGTTGACGTTGCTGAGATTAAGTCTTGTTCTGGTAGGAAGAGGCATGAGACACACGTTGATGGTGCAGACACACACTAAACACAGCATGCCACTCATTTAGGGTTTCCTCCACATCACAAATCAGGCAGATTCTAGTTCCTGCATCAGCAAACCTAGCTGTGGCACATCGCCCAGAGCCTGTGGGTCCACTGCATGCTCAGGTGCTGAAGACCACCATGGTATTTCCCCCTTAAACCAGTACATTAATATCCATCGTAGTTTACTGGGGAGCCGAGCAATCACAACCACAATCTGAGTGAATCTGAGTGAAATGTAAAATGCTGTTTCAGCCGTTTGTAATCCAGATCGCTTTTGTGGCATATATCCCCAGTACTCCCACACACGTGCACACACCTCCTCGTAGACCGCCAGTCTAATCCTAGCAGGCCTGTCCTCGCCCACTCACATGCGCTCAGATGTTTAAAGATCCTTCTGCAGATGATAACAGACGTTGTCCAATAGGAGGCGTCCCTCCATCCCACCATCGCGCAGTTAAAGTTTGTTCTCATCGGTCGTTAAAAGTCTTGGGTGGTCGACTGTGAAAGTGGCTCTCGACACACATATGTATTCATTGCGCGTAGCTGGAGAGTTTAAAACAAATTACATTAGATATCCGTTGGGAATTTACTAGACGTGACCCGAAGATTCCCGTTTGAATATAATACACACTATGGTGAGATCTGGTTAGTGGCGCCTGTGTAGTAGATCTAGATAGCCACGTTTGGGCAGTGTGCGCATCACAGTTTCACCTCCCTGCGCTGTAGGCAGCTCGCAGCATCCGCGTCGGTACTGGTCCACAACTTCTCTGTGTTCTGATCGCCTTTCGAATCCGGTGGTTCCGTTCAAGTGCGCACTCGCCGCACAGTGACACCGGCTGCGCTGCGCCATCAGCAGGCTGGCCGGCTGTTGCTCGGGCGCCATGGAGGAGAAACCCAAGGACGGTACCGCCGGAGAAGACCAGGAGGAGACGTCCTGTCAGCGGAGGATGTGGAAGACTTTCCAGGACAAGACAAAACCATTTCTGAGCCCGAAACGCAGCTCGGAAAGACGCAGTGCAGAGGCTAAGAAGGAATCTGGGTTGTGGATGTTTAAACGGAAAAAGAAACAGGTTCTGGACCGCGTCTTCTCCTCTTCTCAGCCGAACCTCTCCAGCTCCACTCAGTCCACACTTGAAGACGGCGGGTCTCTCTCTAAAGCGGACCCCGGTTCTAGTAAAGGACACGGACTGGTACCGCTGGCGGGTACCGGGGGGGCTTCAGCGGGCCAGCAGGATCTTTCCGTCTCGGTCCACGGAAGCCCACAGCTCGGCGTGGCGCATCTGGTCGTGTCCCACCAGAAGAGCTCGTCCTTGGGTTCGGCGTGCTTCGAGAAACTGGTGGTCGGATCCACAGCGTCCAGCGAGGACGAGCTGCGCAAAAACAACAGCGATTCAGTAAGTGTGGCTGAAAAACTAACGAGTTGTACTGGGTCCCAGTCCCTCTGAACCTGGGAGTGAAAGAGAAACCAGTTTAGGGCTGTCTGTGTCATCCCAGCGTAGATTGGCGATATAATCCTGTTATCGGATAAAGTTACTTTAGTTACTCTCTATGGATTATTTCTGTAGGGCTACACACATAATCCCACATATTTTGGAAACTTTGCTACGCTTACAAATAGTTATTACATTACAGCATACACACAAAACCTTACAACATACATAAAACCTTCACTTTTCAGTCTTGAACTTTATCTTCATTATTTGGCCACAAAGCACGCTAATATGGGCATATTATGCGCAATATTATTGGCCATTGACTTAAATCTGAACAAAAATGCTTGATCGACGAGGTCGTATGATGCAAAACTGATGTGAATACTGACGTAAAAAAGATGCAATGAAAAGGGTAAAGTACCCAGATTGGGGAGGACTTCAACCCGGGGTGAAACACTCAGCGAGTGATGAAGGTGTCAGTGTCCACACTCTCAAACCGGCTCAGCTCTTGAACGACTCTACACACACACACACACACACACACACACACACACACACACACACACACACACACACACACACACACACACACACACACACACACACACAGGAAGCTCCATCTGCATGGCGCTGAAAATGATCGCGCCATAGTGCATGATGTAGGTTTAGTGGTTATCACATAAGAGGTGTTTATTCTGAGGAACTGTTCAATTTCAAACTATTGTTCCTGCTTAATTTGCAAGAACAAACCCTCAGAAACGCTGCAGTGGTCTCTAATAAAGAGCTGAAAAGTCTTCTTATTTTGTGGTAATAAGGACACTCCAGGTAATATGGATGAATACAGGTGTGCAGTGTAAACTGAATTATAATAAGTTTCCATAATCGTCTCTCTTCAGTAAACACTATAGACACAGGAGCATACATGACTACAGCTCTGACCTCTGAGATATACGTTTGACCAACATTTTAACCGGAAACTTGTAGCATTCAATCATAAATGATAAAGCAGAATGACAAAAATGTCTTTTTTTTCATGGCATTGTTGAACATTGAATTTTATCATGCTATAGGTTTTTTTTAAAGGAAACAGTTTAGGGAAAATTGAAATTCATTGTAGTATTGGTTTATGGAACTGTGAGGGTTTCAGATAAAGATTGAAAGTAGGTTATATTTTGATGTGATTCTGACAGGATTGGTCTACTTCTCACATTCAGAGGCTTAATATTGTTCGTCAAGAAATACATGACGTTTAACACTCACACTGTGGCTTAGACTGTCCAGTAATGATGAAGCTGATATTTTTGGAAGGACAAATGACAACAGGTTCATGAGCTGTGACTGTGTGCAGCACGGCACACCAGCACATTGAAGTGTAGTGGATTTATGGTAGTTTGTGCTATGTTGGCATGTGCTTTTCCCACCACAAACTCTTCACAGATTTTGATAATTAATCTGCACCTCCTTCTGCCCTTGGAGGGGGTGGGGGGGGTGGGGTGGGGGGTTTCAAGGGGAGACAACAGCTGGCAACATAAACAACAAACTGGCAACCCAAGTTATTTATAGACTTTGTTGAAATGATGGTTGTTGTGAAATGATGAAATGATGATGAGCTATTTTAAAACTTGTATGACCCATATATGTGCTGTTGGATTATACATGCTCTCCAATGTCACTCCACTCAGATATCTTGCTCAATCCATAATTAATTAAATCCACTGCTAGTTTTCTCTCTTTTTTCCCTCTTTCTCCCTCCCTCCCTTTCTCTCTCTCTGTCTATCACCCCTTTCACTTGCGCCATCCACTGTGTTTATATAATAGATAGAACTGCTTCTGTTTCAATTCTCTTGGCCTTGACTGTAATGTGTCGTGTGCACAGACTCTGAATGTTAGCAACAGTTTCCATGATTCTTTAACTCTCTGAATTCTGGGAACGATTTCAGTGATTCTTTAACTCTAGATTCTGGGACCAGTTTTAGTGATTCTTTAACTGTAAGGTAGGATTAGGACTCTGAGGCCCCAACAAACCGGTATTTAGGTCGTCAACACATTTTTAATATGTTGCATTTCGTCATATACTTCATCAAGTTCCATCATGTCTTCATCTAACCGTCATGCGGTGTAACTCTGTCCTGTCACAGGGCTCTGACTGGACGTCCTTCAGTTCCCTGGCATGCTAACACACACACGTTGGATCCCACACCGGTCACGGTTCCATCTGCTACGTCTTTATTTGACCCCTCCTCAAGTCGAAGTGTCCTGACAGGCCTGTGTGGCCCTTGCTTCGACTAGCATCGTCTGCTAAAAGGTCACGGGCAACAGACAGACTATAGACCTGTGTTTACTCGACGCTCACTTTACACATGTAACCTTCTCAGAGCTGTAAGATGTTCGATCACTGCGTTAGTGCAGAGCGCATACAGGGTTGGAACCTTTTACAGTCCTTATAGAACAACTACATTTGGCTAATGACAGTGATTCTATAAGACATGCATTAACCAATCAGTGAGTTAGAACCATCTCTACATTGCACCTGTATTCCCACAGTGCTTTAAGCACATCTTTGGTCCGGCAGCGTTTGATACCAGCACTGCTACAGACTGCAGTCCATCTGTGGCACTGCTGTGCCTCACTGATAGTGTTGAGGTGGTGCTGAGCTCAGAGTACCACCCAAACACCACCCAAAACTGACTAGTGGCTGCCTTGTGACTCAGGTGTGATAAGAGACTGACCCCTGCTGAACACCGAGGGCATGTCAGCAGATGAATTATAGAAGATTGTACCCACGGGAAGATGGCTAACACACACGTGTTTCTAATCAAGTTCTTGATGAGTGCATTTTGATGTGATGGGTTGAAATGCTGTGGTATACTTTACGCTTTGATGTGCTATATTGATAAATGTTGTCAGTAGAGTGAATTGTTTTTAAAACCCAGGCTGAGAGTTGGTCGATTGTACTGAATCTCTCAGGTGACTCAGTACAATACACCATCTTCAACTCAGAGTCTCACTGCCGTTCATCTCTCGTTTGGTCAAATGCAAGCTGGACACTTTCTGCCCTTTTTAAAAAATCTGTGGCAAACAGGAGAACTTTGGTGAAACCTGACTGAAGCCCTCTGAGCCCCTCGTGACCACCAGTGACATGAGAGACAGCTGATGCAAAGCGGGTCATGTTTCCTCTCCCTCTTGCAGGGGCAACCACAGTTTCGCTGCGTCCAGAGTGGCGTTTTCTCTGCTGCAGACTGGATGGTTGGTGTGTTTGTTGGTTTGTTTGCAGACGAGCAGCAGGCCGACAGGCGGAGGCCGGACTCCTCTGTGCTCATGCCGTCTTCCTGGACTGCAGATTCCCAGATTGCTTGGCTGCATCTCAGATAGCTTTTATTTGATCCTCTGCGGATGTCTGGTATTGATTCAGAACCAAAACAAGAGTAAGGGTATCTCTGGCATCAAAACCATGTTCTAATAGAAAATGTCCATGTATTTGGGTCTAGGTTTGTATGACCAAAGCTCGGTTTAACTGACACTATGATTTATTTTACAACACAGTAAACAAGCCCAGAGTCACAGTAAGGGCTGCGGTTTTACTGCACATGATATAAAAGTGCTTAACGGGCTTTCGTTTTGCTGCTTTTTTAATGAAAATGGAATTAGCACTTCTAAACCTCAGATCCTACGCAGCACGTATTGGGACACGCTGACTGTTTACATCTTTAATGCTGGTACTGGTAAACAAGGAGGGCTTAACTTCACGAGATGAAAGACGTTTATATGAGTAATGACCCCAACTGCAGATCAGTTAGAGTCTCCGGTGGTCTGATGGACAATGTGGTTGTCGACGGTAAAAGTGGTTTCAGCGACAGCTACAAAGACAGGTGAATATTTGAGCCAGAAATGGATCCTTTTAGCATGTGAGGCTCTGGGTCCCATTTGCAGTTCAATGAAAACCTGTGCGTGATTATGGGGTTTGATGCACATGCAAATGACTGATGGAGAATAAGAAACGATTCGACTCACACGCTCACGCTCTCAGACAAGCGGCTCTGCACACAGACTGCCAGATGACTGTCTGCAATCAGGTCTGCAGATGCCTATGTGGTCAGTTTCAGCCAGTGTGGTCAGTTTCAGACATCAGCTATCTCTGTCTTTGACCAGGCCAGTTATTCTGTAATCAGATCCATTATTGTGAGTGTGGAAGTCTGTAGAACAGCCTGTCTCATTCAGCACGGCATCGGTGAAGACACCTTCCACACGGCACCTTCGGCACAGATGTAATTATCTCTGCATAACACCGCCACCTGTGCTTTCATCCTGGAAATATCACTGTGAGAAGTTTCTGTATTGATCCGCTAGTGAATGTGGTTCAGCCCAGCAGGTCTTTGCAGATAAAGACAGGACTGTAGTAATTAGAACATCAGACTTATCCTGGATCTGCTCACGTGAGCAGTGGAGCACGTGTGGGCCACGTGTGCTTGCAGTTTTCCCTGGCTATCTCACGTTTTTGTTTTTGTTAAGGCTAAAAGAAAAGAAAAGACTTCACCCAGTATGAGAGGACAGGTAGAGAGGTGGAACTGAATGAGATGAGACAACAGCATTGTGGCTTTTGTTGTCTTAACTTTTATTTTGCGATTTTTGGGCTGAGAAAACGCCCCCGCGGTCCCTCCAGTGGAACAAGCCGTCTGTGTATTCACGTTAAAAACATCTTGGTTTTAGTCAGCTGAGCTTCAGGTCTGAACACTCATGTCTTTACAAGCCTAATAGTTGCAAAAGAGCCTTTAAGAACCAAGGGCTGGTGTGTGTGTGTGTGTGTGTGTGTGTGTGTGTGTGTGTGTGTGTGTGTGTGTGTGTGTGTGTGTGTGTGTGTGTGTGTGTGTGTGTGTGTGTGTGTGTGTGTGTGTGTGTGTGTGTGTGTGTATGTGAGAGAGCGCGTTTGTCAGTCCGTCCGTCTGTCTGTATTGTATGTATGTATGTATGAATGTAAAAATAGCCTAAACTGCAGGACTAGATCTCAGATATATGACATGTGCCTACATGTACACACTTTAGTGCTTGTGTTCTTCTAGTATTGTGGCTAGAAGAGACACACTCGTGGTTCCTCTCGTTACGTAATGAACACTGTTTATTTCTTGCGGAAAGCGTTTCTGTTGTCATGTTCTGCATCAATAATTGAAGACACAGAAAGCAGGAGGACTCTCAGGGGACACTATAAAACCTCAGAATCCATGACTCGTGAACTATGAATCACAAAACCCTTCCAACCCTCCTCTTCCTCATTTATTTATTGAGGTTGGCCTAATTGAACATAACTATTCTATTTTTACTCCTTATTGACAAGTTAATTTTATTGTGGAAGTCATTTATGTCCCTTGTGGCACATACACACACCCACAACCCCCCCCCCCCCCCCCCCCCCCCCCCCCCCACCACACACACAAACACACTCACCCACTCAACCACCCACACACACACACACACACACACTACACCTCACTTGGCACGTAATTGCTCTCCTCTGATCCTAGGAGTGTTCAACGCGGTGCTGATGCTGTCACGAGCGCACTGCTGCGTGGGTTATATAATTACTTAATGTATTTCATCTCCTTTATCTTAAACGACAGCAGACTCAGGCGGAAGTAGTGAGAACTCCTCCCACTCCTGTATTTCAGTTGTATGCTTGCAAAGACAAACCAACAATAGAACTAGAATACTGTTATAAATTCCTTTGGATGAGGACTAATTTTATACCAATTCAGTCATGACACCAGTTGGCTCGGTCAATGCAGTGTATATTATAATAACACTGATGTTAAATATATAATATGATTTTGACTAGTCGCATTTTTAATAAACACGTGATTCAGCCTCCGTGTGTATATCTTTATGCCTTTATTTAATCGGAATGAATTATTTCGGTTCAGCGGTACTGTGTGCCTTATTTTAGACACTGGTGCCACCTTCTGGTGCTTATATTGAACTGCAGCTAATAACACAGGTCAACAGCATTTTTGGGGCCAAAGATATTTCAACGAATTTAGGGTAACTTTGGGGTGCTGATTCTGAATATGTCATCAGTTTTGCCAGATTGGCTCAAGTTTTTGAGATTTTTCGTGAAATGTGTAAAAAAAACACACTATGTGTGGTGCCCAAGACTTGTCTTGGTCCCCAAGCATAACCCCAAAATAGGCCAAATACACTTTTTTATGAAGTCTGTTATGTTTCTTCTATGTTTTTGCAGTGTATATTCACCACAAATGTAACAGAATGTGTCTGGATCGTTAAGACAACTTCTTCTTGTGCTATAAATGCTACATGCTAATGCTATATAAGTGATATAAATAAGATACCAAAAATCTCAAAAACTTGAGCCAATCTGGCAAAACTGATAGCATATTCAGAATCAGCACCCCAAAAATACCCCAAATTCATTAAAATATTTTGGGCACCAGTAAATTTGTTTTTTTTTTGTTGACCTGTGTAATGGCAAAGCAGCCATAAAAATATGGATTTTACTGTGGAGAAACGTCTTGTGAGTAAAGGTAATTATGAATAACATGGCGCTTTTATAACTACTTTGCTTTATTTCATATGAGATTTTAAACTAATTCTCAAATCCAAGATACTTGCAGTTTTTTTATTGCACTGAAAACTACATACATATATAAAATACGTGGCTTGGCTTGAAGCTCATGCCAGAACTGTATGTACTCATTAAAAAGTGCTGAACACAAAAGACAATTTGTGTGTATTTAAATTGGTTTGTTAGCCACTGGAGTCTTGAAACATGCTTTTGCACCAAATTAAGAAACAAAGCAAAGGGTGGTACCACTTTCTGGACACTATCTGGGCTGAGATTCGCATGCTTGCGCTGTCTGTCTCTTTCTGTGTCTCTCTCTGCCTCTCTCTCTTTCAATCACCCTCTCTCTCTTTCTCTATCCCCCTTTCTATTACTGTATCTGCCTGTCTCTGACTCTCTCTTTCATGCTCTCTCTCGCATGTCTCCTGCTCTCTCTCTCTCTCTCTCTCTCTCTCTCTCTCTCTCTCTCTCTCTCTCTCGTTCTGCCAGTTCTTGGTGTACTCATCGATGTTCTAGAGAGAGCTCTGTTTTGTCTGCAGATCCCTCTGACATGAGAGCTGCTTTCGTCTGTTTTCCACAGCCCCCCCCCCCCCCCCCCCCCACCCCCCCCCCCCACCCCAACCACCCCCACAGACGGCCTCGGCGCCAGAGACCTTCATTAACATTGACTAACAGATGCGCGCAGATGCACAGAGAGAAATGTACACGGCCTCGTGTGAGCTCACATTGGCGGAAACACACAAACACGCACACTCTCCAGTACAGGGTGTTATCACCAGCAACAAAAAAACCCTCCAACAAAACCCTGGTGAAACTGGTGAGCACTACTGCAGCGGGTAATTACAGCACGACAAGCCATGCTTAGAGACTCGTGTCCACACTGTGAAACCCAAGTGCTAAATTTGCACCTGCAGGTTTACATGAGTCCTGCTTCACTTTAAACAGACACTGCACGCTTCAGGTCAGACATTACCGTACCATTCCCATGTCTCTGTGAAGTTGTCGTGTGTTTCTTTTTGCCTAGTTAGTCCCAAACAAAAACTCCTCTGAGTTTTAGTTTGTTTTTTTGGTTAGTAAGTTGGAGGTAAGAAACGTTTCTCTGTTTACCTGTTGTGCTCTGAAACAGTTGTAAGCTCAGAGACCATCTTCAACCCTCGTACATCTGCACAGAGGAGCTAAGGGCTGGAGTCCTCTAACCAGTACCAAGCAGAACATCTTTCATCTCTCCTGAAAGCCAGGAAGCCCATGAGGGCATGTCCTTACCTCTCTCCCACACTCATAGCAGCTGTCATCACCGATGTCACCAACATGGATGATGTCATACACGGGGATGACGTCGTACACAGGAGTGACGTTTTTGGGTGTGGTGTGAGGAGACGGGACAATACCGCTGTCTGTTTCCTGAGACAGAGAAGTTAATGGAATATTTGTCATTGTTATTGAATTCTATAATATCTGTTGGAAAAAAAAAAAATTTCATCCCAGGATCTAGAACAGAAATTAATTTTGCTTAGTTTGTCCCGGGTGACGTACTATACTGCAACATACCAAAGATACTTTCTGGCATATGTTGTAATGGTATTCATATGTCTCTGTTTCAACATCACATTATCTGATGAGTTTTAGAGTGGACAAGTTGTTTTTTGGAGTTGTGTTAGCCTTTTGCGTTTTAAGTTGTGTTTTTGCAGTGGGATCTGCACTACAGGGTTGAATTAACAAGTGCATCGTCCAGCTGTGCACTAGCAAAATCTGTAAGAGGTATTTCAGCAC